>NW_025741748.1:0-8286 GCF_021292245.1 Micropterus dolomieu
AATCATGATGGTTGAGTTCAAATGGATTTCTTTATTTCTTCCAGCGGTGCTTCAGTTTACAGGTAAGAATACATATATCACATATATAAATGGAAGGCACATTGTAAAAAATAACTTGATCAATATTATTAAAGATTCTTTATTAGCTACATTTGATTTAACTAAGAAAACCAAATCTGTTGTTTCTAATGTGGTGAGTTTAGTGAACTCTTGGAAACTAAGGATAAAGAAATAATCGTCACTAACTATGAACATAACAGACATTTTCTCATTTCACTTTATTTTTCATCATTTTCTCAACAGCAGCAGCTGAAAAACTTCCCCTCTCCTTCACTGTCAGAGTTGGAGATGACGTCACTTTGCCTTGTGAAAATGTGATAGACGGTCAGCAAAAATGTGGATATACTAGATGGATCTTCATTGATTCAGGATACACAATAGCCACAGTGCTGTTTGAACTTGGACAGATTGTTGAAAACGCCAAAGCTAAATCAGACAGACTGAGTGTTACAGAGAACTGTTCTCTGGTTATAAAGAAGGTCACAGACGAGGATGATGGTCGTTACATTTGCAGATCAGGACAACAACAAGTTCCAGACTCTCATGTTTATCTGTCTGTTATTATCAGTGAGTATTTCCATCATAATGTTTTCAGCTCAAACTGTCTTGTTAGAACAATATACTGAAACATTACAATAATTATGATCACAGTGATGAAGTTAACTTTACTCTTGTTGTCTTTCTCTCACAATATCTCCATCTTCACCAGTGACTGAACGTAAGGACGCTGATAAGGTGACGTTAAACTGTTCTGTGTCGACACGTGGACAGTGTGAACACACAGTGAAGTGGCTGTATGAGAGTAAAGATGTGGACAAAGATAACAAAGGCGTGAAGACATCACAGTCTGGCTGCTACGCCACTGTGTCTTTCCTGGATTCTCATTTTAGTTACAAATCAAAGTCTAACTTGAAGTGTGAAGTGACAGATGGTTACTCTGGAAAAGTGCAGCTGTTCACCTTCAGCCCTCAGTCCTCAGAGGAGAAAACAGGTGAGAATATGCTGAGCTGTTCTGTTCTGAGATTTTCTAACTGAACAGTTTCTTGGTTTTTCTTTTTTCATTTCTCAGGTGAGGTTACAACAACAACTACGAGATCAATAACAGCAGCAACAACAACAACAACACAAGAATGTGAGAAACAAAGTAGCTTGCTCATGTATTCAACATAAAACAAATATATAATTTATGCGAATGTAAATATTTAACTAAAATATCAGACAAAATTTAAATTATGACCAGATGATGGCGCTACACACCGTTGGTCCTTGTGAGAAACAAGCAGACGGTATTATTTCACTTGCAAGGACCACGCCACAGCAATATGTCATTTAAAGGTTTAATGATTATTCTGAATATGTGGACAGATAAATGGATGTAGAGGGGAAGGGTGGTGGTTGAAGAAGGATGCCGTCTGTTAGGCCGGTCTGGGAGGACGTATGATGGACTCAGACTGTGGGTTCCGCCTCGGAAGTGGTTTCACCCGAGTACGTTACTAGTCCCCAAAAAGAGTTGGATTATATTGCACTGAGTTGTGTGTGGGCTTGACTGAGATCTCTAAGATCAGGGATGTACCGGGACTGAAATTCAGCCCAGGACTTTGAGACGAAGAGGCCTTTTATGCGAGCACACTTTGTGGGCGGGCAGAAATATTTTTTGCAGTTATTTTAATATATCTGTGTTTTTTTTGTATACAATGAATCAGATTATGCTGAAGACCTTCAAGAAACTTAAGTAGGACACCTGCCTCCTCAGTTTGTATAAGCAAGGCAGCTGATCAAGACCAGGTCAGGCAAGCCTGAGTCAGAGTGCAAAAATACTTAAATATACTCAGAAACTACATGCATGCATTCCCATAAAATAGTACATAGTGTGTATGTGTGTGCCTAAAAATCCAATCCGTCATCTTCAGCTGTGAGTAGGCCTATCCCTGGCTCAGCTTCAGCTGTGCTGGATCCTCTGCTTTTACTGATTGTACAACCACATAGGCTATGAACGAGAAGAACATTAGTAATAAAGATGACTAACAACACACTGCTCCTGTACCTGTCACTGTTTTGTCCGGTTCCATTTACCTTCTCATCCTTCTCCTCTTTTTCCTGCTGCTCCTCTTCATCAACACGACTGGAGTCATCATCACCCTGTCCCTCTCCATCGCCTCCGCTGACCTTAACAGCTAATATACATAAAAACATACAGAGATTCCTTGCTTATAGAAGGATGTTGTCTTTGTGCGATAACACAACATAATTATAATATAGGCATATCGATATATAGCCTAATGTATATGCCTGTACATAAATGCATATATGAATAATTTCAGTATATAATCGTACACCTGTCTCTGCCTGTGCAGGATCCTGCCTCACCTGCTGCAGCAACCTTTCTGCCAAGAAGTTGGTTAATTTGGTGAGCCGCACGTCGGCTTTTTAATGATGCAGGCGATCGTGCTGTGAGCGCGGATCGTTGTCTCTCTTGCATCGAACAATCAGAGACAAACTGAGTAGCACGGGTATAGATAGGTGTCTTGGAAATTATATTGCTGGTGAGGGACTGAGCAAATAATTGAGTTACAACCAACCGTTTTCTTTGAACAATTTATTTAACAAAAGAGAATAAACAGAGAAGTACTAAAACACATACAGAGCTGGTCCAGAGACCTGCCGCCTAGGACGGCATCGGACATCTGGCCCGAGCAAAGGGATGCATCATCATTTACACAGTCTAGGTTTCTATGTTTTGGTGAACAGAGGTGAGTACAGGAAAAACAAGAGAGGAAAACACCAAAACAATATGACAACTCTGACCTAAACCCTTGTAAAATTTGGACGGACTAACATAAGGAGTATAGGAGAAGAAAGGTTAAGGATAAAAACACAATACATATATCTATAAGCCATAACAAAATTAGTAATAAAAATAGTAATAATAATAAAAGTAAAAGAACATGCATCAAAGATTAAATGTAAGAGGACACAATTTTCTGCCATGGGAGGTTTGTCAGGTGATTAGAGGTGTGGTTTAGGCCTGTTATCAAATTAACTTTATATAACATATAATTATATACAGTATATCATGAGGAAATTGAGAGGTTGTTTTTTTCCCACAGTAGATTATGTAGTCCTTCAGCCTCTTTGCGCGATACTGTATATATATTTTAACCCAGTTTCCATTGAAATTTGCAAATTGTTTTTTTTTTAGACATGTACAAGACAATGCTGCATCCTGAGATGTAAGAGATGCATGTTTTCTAAGCGTTTTCACTAGCAAGGACCACAATCAACAGATACGGTAAAATGATTTATTGATGATCTAAACAGAAAGATGTACGAGGCTCGCAGTTGATGAATAGACATTCAAAAGCGTTGTGAGGAAGCTACAACAGGGAAGTCCGCCGTAGCACCCGGGCTATAAACCAATGGAGAGGAAGGAGATTAAGAGACCGGACAGAGAAAGGGGCGGGCAATTCTTCAATCAACTAAGGGACATTCTGTAACATTTCAGAAACATGTATTTCTCTTCTCTTTTAGTCACTATTGTAAACAGATGTATATGTTATCATTTCTCTTCCAGGTTGGGTGAGGTTCATCATTGTGTCTGTGGGTTTAGCAGCACTCATAATAATTGTTGTGGCAGTCAACATCTGGACAAGAACTAAAGGTGAGAACATTCACAGATGAAACTCAGAAACAGGAAGTTTTGATACAGCTGGATTTTCACTGTGGAAACTAAAGTCGACTCTTTCTCTTTTCAAAAACACAGATGGATGAAAACACAGTGAGTTTATAATGTTTTTACAGTTGGTACTTTACACAGCAAACCAGTGTTTGTGACATCTGTTCTTCATTCTGAAGTGTAGATATAGCACTCCTTCTCTGGTCAATCAGCTGGGAGAAAAATGTGACAGTTTGGGGTAGCCTACTTTTGTCACGATCCTGTCCTGTGTTTCTCTGTGTAGCCTTGTTCTTAGTTCTTAGTCCTGCATTTTAGTTCTTTGCCTCACTTCGTAGTTCTGTGCCTTAGTTCATGTCTTAGTATTTACTCCTAGTTCTGTGTTTGCATTTGCATTTTAGTTTTTGTCTGCTCTGTATTCTGTGCCTATACTTCTGTTTCAGTTCTGTTCCTGTTTGGATCCGTGCCTGCCCAAGTTCTTGTCGTATTCTGTTATTATCTGGTTTGCTTCATGATCGGTTTCTGTCTGCCTGTCTAGTGTTTATTGTAATCTCTGGCTGATTAATTGTTCGTTTATGATCATTCTGTGTTTTGAGTTCCACTTAGACTCTTTTTTGTGTGTTTTTTGTTAGACTTTTTTGTGTTTTGCAACCTGTTAGTGTCTGCTTTCCCCTGTGGTCTCTCTGCCTGCCTGTGTCTCGTTAGCCTCATGTCTTTCACCTGTGTTCCTCCCGCCCTGCTCGTTAGTCCCTGTGTGTCTATATGCTTGCTTGTGTCTTCTGTCCTTGTCCGGTCATTGTAACTTTATGTTGCTCTGTCATGTGTAGCTTTGTTTCATCTCATTCTTGGATCTGTTACCTGTTGGATTACCTGTTTTGTTTTGGCTCATTTATCTCAGCCACTCAACTAGGAAGTGTGCTCGCTGTTGTTTGCTTTAATAAATCATCGAACTGAACCTGCTGGTCTCCGTGTCCTGCATTTGGGTCCACCAACCTGCTCACCATACACCAAATCTGACAACTTTTGGTTTAACATACTATATATTTATTTACATTTACTTCCTTCTGCATTTCCTTCATTACCACAAAAACACTTCCTCTCTTAGTGGCAGAAACATGTAACAGTCACTGATGCGTTCAGGTGCTGTCAGGTTATTTCTTATCTCCTTGTGTTAAATGTGGGTCAGTGATGTGAAAGTTGTCAGTTAAAGTGTGTCAGAGTGAGCGTTTGTTTGTGTTTCACAGGTGAATAATGATGAAGATGAAGATGATGGTGTGGTGAACTATGAAAACGATGGAGACCCTTCTGCCTCTGTCAGACTCCACTGATCAACAACTTCCATATCAACATCAGCTCATCAGAGAAAAGACTCCACTGCAGTTAAATAACAGCACATTTACGAGTTTATGAGTAGTTGAAGCCTTTAGAGAACAAAAATCTCTTCAGATCATTTTGTTTTTTTGTCACCATGTTTATTAAATTTGATAACAATATAATCTGCAAATAAAGAAATGTTTACCGCCTTAATTCTACACTGTGTTTGTGATTCCTTCATGTACTAACTACTGCAACTATGAATGTTCTGCCTGTACTAGTAGTACCACGTCCCTCCTCTTGTCCACTTGTAGTTGTAAACCTTCCCTCTGGAGGACCTCTAACCTTCCAGTGTCATGTTACGCAAAGAAGCAAGAAACCTTTTCTAATTTCTCAGTTTGTACCTCCTCGATTCCTCTCCTTGCCTCCTCCTTACCGGCAAATCAGTTTTAACCATTTAACCAACCACCGTTTTATATCATTGACTTGTCTCAGCTTTTAAAATCATGTCTACCAAAAGTAGTACCAAAAGTATTTACTGAACGTAATGGATTCTGTTTGGCCCTGTTTGTTTTTAACAGCTCCTTGTCTACTGACTGTTCTTGATTATTTTAAAACTGCTTGTTTTAACCTACTATCAAAAAAGCCTGGTCTGGATCCCTCCCTCAAAACTTTAGACCAATTTCCAAATTACCTTCCATATCAAAGATTTTAGAAAAACTAGTGTCCAAACAACTGCTCTGCACTATGAAAATAACCATCCATCCATCGTCAACCGCTTATCCTGCATACAGGGTCGTGGGGGGCTGGAGCCTATCCCAGCTGGCGAAAGGCGGGGTACATCCTGGACAGGTCGCCAGTCCATCGCAGGGCCACACAGACAAACAACCACTCATGCTCATACCTTAGGGTCACCAATTAACCTAGCCTGCATGTCTTTTGGATGGTGGGAGGAAGCCGGAGCACCTGGAGAGAACATGCAAACTCCACACAGAGAGGCCGGGAGACCTTCTTGCTGTGAGGCAACAGTGCTAACCACTGCACCACCGTGCCACACAATGAAAATAACAACATATTTAAAAAGTTTCAATCTGGTAGCACTGAGACCGCCCTGCTTAAAGTCACCAATGACCTTTTATTGTCTGCTGATGATGGCATGTTCTCAGTCCCACTACTCCTGGACCTTAGCGCTGCATTCAACACCATTGATCACAACATCATGTTAGACAGACTGAGGCACTGGGTGGGGATCTCTGGTACAGCTTTAGAATGGTTTTCATCCTGCCTGTCCATAGTTAACCTGTTCGGTTTACTATGGAGTGCCTGGTGGTCGGTCTTGGGACCAATTTTTTGCCTTGTATTTGCTTCCCCTTGGACACCTTATCCAGAAACACGGTGTCTCTTTTCATGTTTATGCTGATGACTCACAGATGTACCTGCCCGTCAGATCCACAGACGCTGGAATGCTGATTTCACTTACCGACTGCCTCTGTAATGTCAAAAATTGGATGTCGAATAATTTCCTCCACCTGACAAAACAGAGATCCTGGTCATTGGGTTCCAGCAAATGGTAATGCAAATACTGCCATCTGCTGGTTCCCTAGTGGATCACATCAGGCCTGTTGAATGTTGGCATCTGGTTTTGAGCAGCACACCACAAAGCTTGTGCAATCGTGTTTTTACCATCTTAGAAATCAAAAATACAATCAATGTTAACTTTTAAGGACACTGAGACCATTTTACACGCCTTCATCTCATCACGCCTGGATTACTGTAACAGCCTTTTTTTTTGCTTGACCCCAAAATCTATTGATCAACTCCAGACTGTCCAGAACTCAGCTGCCAGGCTTTTAACCAGAACAAAGAAATATGATCACATCTGCCCGGTTTTAGCTTCATTACACTGGCTCCCAGTATGTTTTAGAATTAGATATTAGAATTTTTAATTAATTTTAAAGCTCTTCATGGCCTCTCTGCCTGTTATAATTCGGACCTTTTCGTCCCATTTGAACCGGCAAGTTCCTTGAGATCCTGTTGTCTGTTCCAGAGACTCGACTGAAAACTAAAGGGGACAGTTTGCAGTTGGGGCCCCGAGGCTCTAGAACATCTTGCCAGAGGAAATCAGGGCGGTTGAGTTTCTGAATTCTTTTACGTTTCTTCTTAAAACATACTTTTATAGGAGAGCCTTTTTCTTTACTTTTAACTGCATTTTAATTTGTGTTCTTGCTTTTATCGTGTATTATGTATTCTTTTTTATTGTCTTTCTACTTTTGAAAGCACTTTCTAAAATGTTTTTTGAAAAGTGCCCTATAAATAATTATCATTATTATATCATTATAATTCTTAATTTTATTGCTTTCTAGCCTCGCGTCTTAGTCCTTTAGTCCTTTTAAGCAGTTATGAAGTGTGTAAGCAGTTTGGAGACAGCGAGCTCAGGATGGGGAAAACATAAGAGTCCTTGAAGACCTATGCTTTTCACTGCTGTTCACTTAAAGCAAATACTAAATTTACTTAAAATACACTGGCGCCCCCCTCTGTTATACAAAAACTGCTTTTTCACACAGGGCCATGTATTGTTTGGACCCCCCCACCCACTAATAAAAAACCTTCATTTAACAGCTGTATTTTGTGTTTATGTGTGTTATCTTTGTCTAATATTAGAATTTGTTTGAAGATCTGAAACATTTCAGTGTGACAAACATAAAAAAAAACTGAAGAAATAACACTTTGCGTGTACAGCTTGTACAGACGCTTTCAGTGGTAATAACATAAATGGTACTGCGCATGTGCATTACTCGGGCCCAAACTTAACTTCCGGCAGACCTCCGCAAGCAATCAATAACAAGTAAATAACCTTAGCTGCCAGTCGAAGAAAAGAAACGTTACTTACCGACCTGTCTGATTTACCGCATTGTTTCCCACAGAATGACAGCGTAACTGTGACGAGCGCGGCGGGGGGGTCTCTGACACTGACGTTGGACAGATTTGTGCAGCGGTGTTCATGATACTAACCATTCAATACACAGACTGGTGCAGCTCTGCTTCACGCGGCGCATCTTAAATAGTAAAAAAAAACAGAAACCAATATGTGGCAGTCAGCGGTGATAATGATAATGTGGTGGGTCGCCACAAACAAAGGAATGTATGGGAAACACTGTACTGGATATCACTCACCATATTAGCCAGTAAACACAAACCCAGTAATAAACAAACAGAACGGAAGTTAACTTCGGGCCGGGCTC
>NW_025741748.1:8306-10205 GCF_021292245.1 Micropterus dolomieu
GCCTTCATCTCATCACGCCTGGATTACTGTAACAGCCTTTTTTTTTGCTTGACCCCAAAATCTATTGATCAACTCCAGACTGTCCAGAACTCAGCTGCCAGGCTTTTAACCAGAACAAAGAAATATGATCACATCTGCCCGGTTTTAGCTTCATTACACTGGCTCCCAGTATGTTTTAGAATTAGATATTAGAATTTTTAATTACTTTTAAAGCTCTTCATGGCCTCTCTGCCTGTTATAATTCGGACCTTTTAGTCCCATTTGAACCGGCAAGTTCCTTGAGATCCTGTTGTCTGTTCCAGAGACTCGACTGAAAACTAAAGGGGACAGTTTGCAGTTGGGGCCCCGAGGCTCTGGAACATCTTGCCAGAGGAAATCTGGGCGGTTGAGTTTCTGAATTCTTTTACGTCTCTTCTTAAAACATACTTTTATAGGAGAGCCTTTTTCTTTACTTTTAACTGCATTTTAATTTGTGTTCTTGCTTTTATCGTGTCTTCTACTTTTGAAAGCACTTTCTAAAATGTTTTTTGAAAAGTGCCTTATAAATAATTATCATTATTATATAATTATAATTCTTAATTTTATTGCTTTCTAGCCTCGTCCTTTAGTCCTTTTAAGCAGTTATGAAGTGT
Source organism: Micropterus dolomieu (assembly GCF_021292245.1). NCBI lineage: Eukaryota > Metazoa > Chordata > Actinopteri > Centrarchiformes > Centrarchidae > Micropterus > Micropterus dolomieu. The sequence continues at coordinate 8,939 of NW_025741748.1, forward strand.
GTAAGCAGTTTGGAGACAGCGAGCTCAGGATGGGGAAAACACAAGAGTCCTTGAAGACCTATGCTTTTCACTGCTGTTCACTTAAAGCAAATACTAAATTTACTTAAAATACACTACAAAAAAAAAGGGGTCTGGCGCCCCCCTCTGTTATACAAAAACTGCTTTTTCACACAGGGCCATGTATTGTTTGGACCCCCCCACCCAATAATAAAAACCTTCATTTAACAGCTGTATTTTGTGTTTATGTGTGTTATCTTTGTCTAATATTAGAATTTGTTTGAAGATCTGAAACATTTCAGTGTGACAAACATAAAAAAAAAATCAGGAAAGGGGCTAACAATTGTTCACACCACTGTAGATAAAAATGATGAGTATAGTCAAAGCTAAACAAGAGCAATGCACATATGAATACATGTTAAAATATATTTTAAATACTTACAGTTTCACAAACGTGAGTACACCCCTCACATTTTTGTATATATTTGATTATATGTTTTCATGTGACAAAACTGAAGAAATAACACTTTGCTACAGTATTGAGTGTACAGCTTGTACAGACGCTTTCAGTGGTAATAACATAAACGGTACTGCGCATGTGCATTACTCGGGCCCAAACTTAACTTCCGGCAATCAATAACAAGTAAATAACCTTAGCTGCCAGTCGAAGAAAAGAAAAGATACTTGGCCAAACTGAAATTTTGACAACACTGAAAAAAACAATGTTTTTGTACCGACTTGTCTGATTTACTGCATTGTTTCCCACAGAATGACAGCGTAACTGTGGCGAGTGCAGCGGGGGGGGGGGTCTCTGACACTGACGTTGGACAGATTTGTGCAGCGGTGTTCATGATACTAACCATTCAATACACAGACTGGTGCAGCTCTGCTTCACGCGGTGCATCTTAAATAGTAAAAAAACCCAGAAACCAATATGCGGCAGTCAGCGGTGATAATGATAATGTGGTGGGTCGCCACAAACAAAGGAATGTATGGGAAACACTGTACTGGATATCACTCACCATATTAGCCAGTAAACACAAACCCAGTAATAAACAAACAGAACGGAAGTTAACTTCGGGCCGGGCTCGTCACCTTCTCAACGTGTCCGATCAAAGCGTCTATAACTGTGTAAATTTGCTGTCCCCTCAAAATAACACATCACACAGCCATTAATGTCTAAACCGCTGGCAACAAAAGTGAGGACACCCCTGAGTGAAAATGTCCAAATTGGGCCCAATTAGCGATTTGGATGTGACTCGTTAGTGTT
>NW_025741749.1:0-3166 GCF_021292245.1 Micropterus dolomieu
TGTCTACCAGGAAGTTTTAGAGCACTTCATGCTTCCTGCTGCTGACCAACTTTATGGAGATGCAGATTTCATTTTCCAACAGGACTTGGCACCTGCACACAGTGCCAAAGCTACCAGTACCTGGTTTAAGGACCATGGTATCCCTGTTCTTAATTGGCCAGCAAACTCGCCTGACCTTAACCCTATAGAAAATCTATGGGGTATTGTGAAGAGGAAGATGCGATACGCCAGACCCAACAATGCAGAAGAGCTGAAGGCCACTATCAGAGCAACCTGGGCTCTCATAACACCTGAGCAGTGCCACAGACTGATCGACTCCATGCCACGCCGCATTGCTGCAGTAATTCAGGCAAAAGGAGAAGTATTGAGTGCTGTTCATGCTCATACTTTTGATGTTAATACTTTTCAGTTGGCCAATATTTATAATCCTTTTTTTGTATTGGTCTTCAGTAATATTCTAATTTTCAGAGATACTGAATTTGGGATTTTCAGTAGTTGTCAGTTTTAATCATCACAATTAAATGAAATAAACATTTGAAATATATCAGTCTGTGTGGAATGAATGAATATAATATCCAAGTTTCACTTTTTGAATAGAATTACTGAAATAAATCAACTTTTTGATGATATTCTAATTATATGACTAGCACCTGTATTTAATATAGCTAGGTCCAGATATCACTAGATAGTGTGCTTTTCACAGCCTGTGAGGCCGTTATGTATTATATATGGTTTCTTGATTTTACTGTATTTCAAGTGTTCTTACCACTGGATAGAGTTGGGTTGATTTCTGTTTTTACTAGTGCGGTTTAGAATCTCAAGCCAGTATAATTTTAACTAACCGGTGGAACCAGCTCTTCTGTTTATTTCTAGAGCTACTTTGTCATCATTCAGTATCACTGGAGAGCATCTGCTGTGTTCAATGTGACAAAGGTTCAATTTGGTGTTTGGCTGAATATCAAACCAGTTTGAACTGATCTATTCCTACCACTGGATCATGTCCTAGTATGTGACCAGAGACCATATGTAACAATGGCATCTTTATATCCGTCTTCTAGTCTAGGGAAGAGCAGTTGCTTGAACTTTCACTTACGGTTGTCTAATAAATTTCATCTAAATTGGGCTACCTTTGTTTCATGTTCCATTTATATTTTACACAAGTTCAGGTTCAAACATTTACTAATATCAAAGTGCTTAAAATGTTTTAAAAGCTGAACAGTTTAGGTCACATTGAATAAAATACAAAAGAGCTGATACTATATTGATACTGGCATCAGCATGGTATCCGTTCTGTTCACATTAGTCTTCTTAATACTTTTATAAATTTACTTTTATGTTCCCTGATTTCTAATTTACTTTCTTTTTATTTTAAATGTAGGGAATTGAGGATGCAGATCTTCATTTCAACACTGCCAGCGAGCAAGACGTGAGCAGTCCTGGAGTGATTCTTCTGCCCACTGAATGTCCTCCCTCTGAGCAGGACATGATAGGCTTAAGGAACACTATTGATGTTACAGGACCATCAGATTCCTATGGGCGAGACATTTATTTGGCTGTATTGAACTACGTGCTAAATCATGTACCCTAGATGCAAAAATTTTGTTTCAAAAAACAGCTTAACACTAATGTGTTATACAAAGTGTACATTGAACTTGTTTTAAATGTTTATTGTTACTGACAGCAGTGAAGCTACATGGTAAAAACATTCTTTAACTGCTTCTCAGAGTGCTAGGTTGCAACTTTTGAGAGAGACAACATGATGCCAATTAGCCATCTCATCTAGCCCATCTAGATGAGATGTAAACAAATTACTTTTATGAAATCTTGTTGCAAGATTACCTTCTTAACCTTAACAATGTTTGCATGAAATGCTCAACAGTACTGCGATTAAACAATAATTTAATGTTTAGTCTTGACTAATTCCTCTTTCCAAATATGGACTTTGGAACACCGTATTACTAAGAAATGTGTTTCAATAATCAGAACATAAGTAAAACAGTAGCAACTGGTGCTAAACATTTATCATTTACTGTAGGTTGTAGTTCAACCTAGAAAAGTACCATCAGTTGATGGCAAATATTAAACCATGTTAAACTGTTGGCCCAGATGAAAAGCCTCAATTAGAACCTTTTTGAATTGGTCATATGGTCTCATATGTTTTACAGGTAGTACAATATTCTTGGCACATGCTGACACAACGGGGTAACACACACTGTGATGGCCAAAGTCTGCACTACAGTCATGGTTAAACTTGATCGTTACAGCAAAATCCTTCTTCTCTGAGGGAAGAAGTGGGATGTGACCTTGGCCTGTGATCCACTGGAGAAACCTGGCAGGTGTGATGGAATGTAGGCCATCTTGGTCATCTACATGCCCCTGGTCTTCAGCTATGAAGCAAACAGATAAAACAACAAGTGTTATGTGACCATTACAAATGTTATTCCTTACTGCAATGCAGTTCTTTCAATTAAAGGAGTAAATTAGACAAAGGTACTCAGCCACAGAAGAACAGAAAAAGTCAAATTTCAAGATGATTTGGAGATGACTATCTGAGCCAAACACAATGAATATATGCCATTATGTATACTTTCATTATTTGCAATAATGTCTTTCTACATAGACTGGTGATAGATTTGTAAAGGTTTTCATTAAGAACAATGGGTTTAGGGAAAAAATCATTTGTATGTATGTTCTCTGTATGTATGCTCATTGTGATTACAGCCTTGCATTCAAAGAAAGTGACAACTGTCTTAAAACACAAACTACCCTGGTCCATAATAACTATTACCATTATCATTAACATGCTCAATACCTGCATAATTACAGGTGGTACCGGAAAATTTTACAGCTCCAAATGTCATGAAAACATTAAAATTTGATTTGCAAAACATTAACAATTAAAGCTGCAAGCAGCGTTGGGCGGGCCCTCGCACTTGTAGCGCGTCCGCGCGTGAGCCGGCCGAGTTGCATATTCTGGAGCTCTGCCGGTGCGGCTGTGAATTTCCTACGCGGTTCCGACGCCGCATGAAGGTGTTATAAGATAAAATTGTATATCGTGTCACCATTTAATTATAAAATGTCATAGCAGTTAAGCATTTCTTCATATAATAGTACTAAATGGTCTTGTTTTGCTTACTTTTACATCTTCACCGGGAACAAACAGGGG
>NW_025741749.1:3186-3851 GCF_021292245.1 Micropterus dolomieu
AGCAGCGTTGGGCGGGCCCTCGCACTTGTAGCGCGTCCGCGCGTGAGCCGGCCGAGTTGCATATTCTGGAGCTCTGCCGGTGCGGCTGTGAATTTCCTACGCGGTTCCGACGCCGCATGAAGGTGTTATATGTCACTTCCTGTGTCCCCTATGTGGAGCTACATAGCACTTGCCGCTATGAATATAAATCGGTATTGACGTGTAGATGTCTGCGGGGTGGGAGAGTTAACAAGCACGTAAAGTTTGTTTCAGATGTGAGCATGTACACTGAACAATAATGTACCCAAACAATAAAATAAATTCCTTTTATATTTCCCTGCCTTGTTGTTTATGTGTACATACAGAGGAAGAATGTGAGAACAGCACACATTTCATCTTTACTGTGTGTTAGAGCATGGGAGAACGTCTCGGGTTACGTATGTAACCCTGGTTCCCCGAGAAGGGGAACGAGAGACTGCGTCGGTTACGACACTATGGGAACGCCTCTAGGCGAAGCAGGTCTGAATGTGAATGAAATCACTCCAATCCTATTGGCCTGTTGCTAGAACGGTAAGGTGTGACGGAATAACCGGAGGAGTATAAAGCACACCTGTACACACTCATCATTAGCTTAAACTATGAAGCAGGCGCTTCAGGCGGGGAGAGAGGTGCGGCGGACCGACGCA
>NW_025741749.1:3871-18108 GCF_021292245.1 Micropterus dolomieu
CTGATGGCCAAAGACTGCACTACAGTCATGGTTAAACTTGATCATTACAGCAAAATCCTTCTTCTCTGAGGGAAGAAGTGGGATGTGACCTTGGCCTGTGATCCACTGGAGAAACCTGGCAGGTGTGATGGAATGTAGGCCATTTTGGTCATCTACCTGGTCTTCAGCTATGAAGCAAACAGATAAAACAACAAGTGTTATGTGACCATTAAAAATGTTATTCCTTACTGCAGTGCAGTTCTTTCAATTAAAGGAGTGAATTAGACAAAGGTACTTAGCTACAGAAAAGTCAAATTTCAAGATGATTTGGAGATGACTATCTGAGCCAAACACAATGAATATATGCCATTATATATACTTTCATTATTGGTAATAATGTCTTTCTACATAGAATGGTGATAGATTTGTAAAGGTTTTCATTAAGAACAATGGGTTTAGGGAAACAATCATTTGTATGTATGTTCTCTGTATGTATGCTCATTGTGATTACAGCCTTGCATTCAAAAGAAGTGCAACTGTCTTAAAACACAAACTACCCTGGTCCATAGTACCTATTACCATTATCAAAAATTTTCTGGTAGAAAATAACATTAACATGTTCAATACCAGCATAATTACAGGTGGTACCGGAAAATTATACAGCTCCAAATGTCATGAAAACAAAAACATTTTACTGAGCTTTCGAATATTTGATTTGCAGAACATTAACAACTATACACCTTCAGCTTCATAAAGGAAGTCCTGAATAAAGTTGATCATCTCCAGCTCAATCTGATGCCTGGAAGTCCCTTTGTCAGGAAGAATGGATGCCATGACAAACTCTGCATTAACCTATGATGAGATAAAATAGTATATCGTGTCACCATTTAATTATAAAATGTCATAGCAGCTAAGCATTTCTTCATATAATAGTACTAAATGGTCTTGTTTTGCTTACTTTTACATCTTCACCGGGAACAAACAGGGGCTGGCAGATATCTGGGTACTGCCTGATTAGCGAAAGAAGGTCATACAGCTGCAGGCCTTCTCTCAGTTGTTCCAACATAGGCTGCAGCCTCAGCACTGCATGGAGTACAATGGCACTACAATAGTAGACAGGAAAACAATTACTACAAAAAAATACCTTTTATTAATTTTACTGTACAAACAAATATATGTCCTAACATACCGAACAATGGACTCCTTATTTTGCACTGAGATCCTGTATTTCCACAATTTAGGATTTCATCAGAAAGGCCTTCAATTGAATGTTCAGTTGACATTTCAACCTGAAAATATAAATTTAATTCACAGGAAGAAAATTTCTTTCCCATGTAAACACATGAAAATATTGTTTGACAGGGAATACTTGATCAACCCAGCATTTCCTTCATACAGAGGTCATACCTGCTCAATTAACTCTCGCAACTGGACATCTGCAACTGCATCAGTATTGAGAGTCGCCGGGTTTATCTGGCCACTACAGAGGTAACTGTAAGTCCATGGGCTGAAAAAGGCAGGGGCCGGGCCACCTTGTGCCAAACTTACTGCCAAAATCTCTCCAACAGTCCTCTTTACACAAATCAAGCATTAATGTTTTAAAAAATATTTCACAGAAAGAAACAGTTTGGCCCGACTTGCATAAAAATAAACCCACTTGTACAGGCCGCTGTCAAAGTCAGTCAGAGAGTATCGTGGGCTCCTCTGGTGCTTTGGCCCCTCAAAGAAACGGCTCTCAATTCCTGCAATCATTTCTATTGACACAAGTACAAACACAATAACTGTTGGTCTAGGGTCTCCTATGTCAAGTAATATTTTATTATTGTGTGAATTAACTATTAGCCATTTAATTTAGACCATATTACTTTAATTGGAAACCCAACCAAGATAATAAAAATGTATTTCTATTTAGCCATTCAGATCATTTCAGTAGGGTTTGTCTAATTTGGGTTGTTGTTTTATTAATTTTTGTACATTATAGAAAACCTAATACACAACTCGAGGACAGACCTTAGCTGGTAGTTGGACATATTACTAATAAAAATGTAACATTTCTTCATGATTTGGGTGAGCTGCCCGTTATTCATAGAGACTGTTCTGTGGATTCAAATATGTTTCCTTTTGTTTTACCTGTGAGAAACTCTTTTCGGAGAGCACCTGTGTCCACTCCAGCCTCCCCAAAGAACGTCACTTTCAGAGCAGCAGTAAGTGAATTTTTTTTTTTGACGCTGCCACTGCAGTAGGCCTCTCTCCAGAATGTTTGTTCTGGAGATTTGGATGTTGAACTGTTTCTCTAGGTCAACTCTTCCACACATGGCATCCAATACATCATCAACACTGCCAAACCAAACTTAGAATCAATAAATAGCTACTAATGTTGACTGCAAAACCTGCAGAATTAAGATCTGTGTAGGATGAAGATGTTTATGTATTTAGACAACACAGTATTTACCTTTTGATGTGCTCCTCTCCATTGTTCTGGCTCGCAGCAGGTGTCTCAGTCATCTTAAGATTGTCCTTTTCTCTACAAAAGCACATGTATTGTGCACATATTAGTACGAATAGATAAAACAAGTACTCAAGTTACATATACATTTAAAATGAACATAAAAGTACCGCATACAAATTACCTTTCTCCACACATGCTAGCATGGATCTCTACAAACTGTGGTGTAAATTTCAAGAAACAGATGACATGGAACTTTCTATGGAGACAGAACTTTCCAGTTATCAGAACAGTATGGCTCAATAACTAATTTAACACTGTACCTCTTCAAAAGATGTCTTGGTGTCATGGTGTACAGGGGGGGCTGTCATTGAAACTATCTGGATGTCGTTTTCACACGTCTAAGATATTACATATGAAAATATTCTGTTATAACTCATTGAACAGCAGCAGTTGCTGTACAATGCAACATCACATGTATTACACAGCTTACCTCAATATCCTCTCCTGCTGACTGAGACTCCATGCACTCCTGAACATGAAGGGCCAAAATGTGAAAAGGAAAACTCACTTTGCAAGTTTGACATTGTGCTTTTGGCATACTTCGGAATTGGCATCTGGAGGTAGTGGAGTTAGGTCAAACTCATGCTGCAAAGGCACAATATACAGGGTGTTCTTCCCTGCCCCTGTGACACTGCATGGAAGGGTTCCGGTGTATCCATCAGAGTCTGGAGGAATCATTATCAGTCTCCTTTTACCCTGACCACCTGTAAATGCAACATTGTTTGGATTATTTCAACTAGATATGTTTGGCCAAGTTATTTGAATGGCAATGTATGAAAAAAATGGATATTATATTACTACTTTTCTCCACCTGTAGCCTTGTAGAGTAGCCATCCACCTGTCACTCCCTGCATCTTAGGGTACTCATTTTGCAGTAGTCTAAAGAACTAAGAGAACATAACTAAGTGATGATAGATAGATAGAAAGATACACTTAATTTATCCCGAGGGAAATTCAAGTATCCAGTAGCATACGAAACATACATCCATTAAACATCCATTAAACCTATATTAAAATAGAATTAAAATTAAAATAACTTATAACACAGTAAACAGTGCAAATGAAGTGCAGATAGAGGTAGAAATTGTTCTTTTGTCTATTGTCCTCCCTGCCATGACTAGGAGCTGATGTCTCAATGCTTGAAGAATATCCTACCACTAGGATAAAAGGGTCATGTTTTAAATATAAGACGTTTTGAGCAAAGTTTAATCTGTAATACCTCCTCGTGACTCATATCCCTGGACATGGTGAGATGTCTTTTTCCAAGCCCTGCTTGAGCAAGTTCAGACTCTTCAGATGAGGTTGGGGTTGTCTCTGAATTTATGTTTAACAGGTAAACATAGAAACTAAAAGGCCTCCAGGTTTTTGTATATGGTGTGCTATAGGTCTTTGGACTCTGTATGTTTCGCTTTCCTAGGTAACTTTTTCTTGAGAAAAATCCAGGGAAAGATCTGCATGATTTAAAAATGTTTTTGTTTTTTAAATTATGGTCATAAATGTACAAATAAAATATTAACTAGTTAAATTACTTTAAAATGAACTTGAACAATAAAATTCCATCTAAAACCTGGCCATCTCTTGGTCTACAGATGACGATCCCTGTTCCTGCATTCTTCCTTGCTCTTGCTGTCCCTGAGAGATGTTGTGTGTGAGCACGTTTATAAGACTCTGTGCGGCTGCAGCCACTGTCGAGTTATGGTCGACATTCTGACAAACAGAGGTTAACAAAGAAAATCCACGTTAAAGGCATAAAACAACTTGAGCTAGTTACTGAAATGAGTAACTACTTCCTGTGCTTTAGTAGGATGGAGCTAACTTAGTTCATGCTAATCCAGGTGTAACACAGATGAAATGATCTAGGTTTAAAAATAGGAAAAGCCTATAAAAATCTGAATGAGTGATTTTATTTTTGAAATGCAACTTGAGAGATTATCTAAGGATTTTAAAGGGTTAAAATTCAGTTACCAGGGCAAAATAGACCGACAGGTTAGTTTGGCCAATCAGCTGACAGCAGGTAGGTCCGCCCACCTGCTCCCGCGTCTCTGTGAGCGAGCGAAGGTTTTTTTTCTCCCCGCTGCTGTGTGTGTGTGGAGAGACAGAAGTGCTACGCTGCTGTAGAGGATGAAAACTGTGAAAAACGGAGAAACCTGGAGAAAATACAGCTAAAAACGAACTACACTGAGGCTAACTTCAACACTACAAACGTGGTAGCTAACTGCTGTAAGAATTTAGTTGTAAGTTCAGTGTTTAGATATAGCGCTTGAGACGACTAGCAGCGGTAGCTTTGATGTCCGTAGGATTTCCCGCGACGCGCAGTCTTTGCTGATTCAAGAGCGAGGTAATTCATTTAAAACTGCTTTTGTTCATTCTTTATCACCTTACTGTGAAAGCTAACTTATTTTGCACTGAGAGAAAGTACTGAAAGTTGCATACGGTCTCGTATGTTTCGGTTTTAGAAGACCTTGTGGCTTTACTGGGCGCCGCCATTTTGGGTGTGTGTCCAGCCGCTCTGGTGAAATCAGTGAGAATGTTAATTTTCAACTTAAGAATTTCACTTACTTTGTACCTTAAATTATTTATGTGCACTTAGTGAATATGAAGCTACAATTTTAGTTGAACAAGCTGGTTTACTGTGTTGTTTAATGTGTAAACTCAGCTTACTTTACTTTGCACTTGCATCAAAACTGTAATTGTTCTAACGTGCAGCTAATTGGTGCAGCTTATCTAGTTGTGTGCAGCCAAGTTATTTATGTTTATATGCTGAATATTGAGAGAGAGAGGCACAGAAAGTAAACACCCACAGTATGTATATCATTGTGTATTGTGAATTTCATGTAGTGTATATTATTGCATGAGACTTAAGCAGTGAATATTTCTCTGACCCTGTCTGTTGACAGGTCAGGGGTTTTTTTTGTGTGTGCGCGTGTTTCTTCTTCCATTGTCTGGATTGGATCTGCGGATGAAAATTGATGGCGAGCCGTCCCTCTTGAATGATTGTGGGAGCCATTCCCTCTTCAGGATCACTGGACCTGTCCCGCTACTACTGCACTTTGCGGTGTGGTAGGCCCCACTAGAACACAAAACCCCTTCACTCACCTTCACACTCCTTCCCCCACACACATACATACACCAACCCTATGGAACTCTGAACTCTGACTTACCTTCGACACATCCATTTTTTTGTTTGGACTTTGGACTCACTTAAACAAACTCACCTGTTCACACCTTGGGACTGAGAATTTGGAGCTGAGTAGTAGGAATCATTCCTGCAGTTAAGGGTTACTGTTGTACTGTGTGAATTCTACTGGATTGTATTATTGAACTGGATCTGAACAAACTTGAATGTGGTGTTATTAACAGAAATTCAGGTTTAAAGGGTGCACCCGGGAATTTAATTATAGAACTACTTCAAAGAGTGAAATACTCACTTTAAATTTGGAAAGCAAGCATCTCATGCTGATGTCATAGCCTGATTGTGATATCAGTAATCGCCTTATTCATTACTTGTTTTATTATTGTACTTTTTCATTTTTGGTACCAACAAATATTTTTATTTTTATACATATCTTCAAATATAAGAAGCCGGCATCATCTTATGTCTAATCCTTGGTCTCTGAGTCTCATTTTAAACACCTCACTTTTGCTCCAGCAGCCGAACCAACCGACTTAACCAACCAATCAGATCACGGCCCTACCCATAATCCTTCCTGTGTGCTACACAAGCGATGCTTCATTTCCAGCTTTGTCCAGTTGTCAAACTCAAACGCATTTTCCCTTTATGTGTGTCCCTACGATAAAATAATTAGCCACTGTGGGATAATGTCACCAAATAATATATTCTAAACGGCCCATATATTTCACATGTCTTACCTGTTGCCTTGGCGCTGCGGACGCCATGGAGAGTGAATACAGCGGTGCGTTCATGGTCGCATGTGTAAGTGAGAGAAGTTCATTCTTAAAGTGTCGCTGCTGAACTGCACAAACTGGCACAATTTATTGCTCGTATAGTGTAATTGGTCCCACGTATTGTCCAAAACAGCTTTTTAAAGGGAACTTAGCCACTGGCATTAGTTTGTTTACTGCCAATCACCTGCATATGGTGGATAGAAAGAATTGAGCCATGGTTCTCGCAGTGCCTACGTTTCGTGAAGGCAACATGACTGAGGAGAGTCTTCGTCCTTCTTTGTTAGACTGTCACTCATGATTCCACGCCCCTCTCCGTTGAAACCATGCCCCCCACGCAAAATCGGGGCCAAAAGTCTGAAACTGAAAAATAGATTTGAAAGTGAAAAAAAAAAGATTTGATGCTGTGTAAAAAAAAAAGATTTGATGCTGTAAAAAAAAAAAAGCTTTGACTTTGAAAACATAAAACGTGGAACTGAAAAATTCTAAAAGTCCTAAAATATCAAAATATGGAAAAGTGAAAAATAAAAAACAAATAATTTCTTCAAAATACTTCAAGAAATAAATCAATATTTTATTTAAACTGAAAAAAATTGGCAAACTTATTTTTAGTTTGAGTACATGGTTGTATTTTTTAAGTTTTAGACAAAAACTTAAGTTTTCAAGTTTTAGTTTTTCGATTACAATTACTTTTTTCAAATTAACAAAACATTTGGGCCTAATTTAGCTCCATACCGTTGTTGCTGCAGCGGTCTGTGTGACGGCGGGAGCAGAGGGCTCTGTGAGCGGGCGGCTGGCCGGCCTTACACGCTCCTCCCGCGGGTTGGCGCAGGCTTCCCCCGCAGCCACTTGCGGAGCACCTCAACTCCGAAAATATTCAAGCACATTTTTGTTCAGCCGTCACTTCTCGTAAAACTGTCAATATTCGAAATCTACACTGTTTATTTCTCACCTCAAAACTTCTCAGAATTGGATTTAGTGATGAAATTTCTTATGAAAACTGTAAAATATAAAACTTTCTGATGCTGGCCTGTCTGGGGCACGCAATGATGATGCAGTGAATATTATAATATTCTCTCTGACCAATAAGCAGTCTGTCGTGTCTTCACATTACATTTTAGTATCCCTCAGCTCGCTTGGAACCTCGATGGAGGTGAGGTGATATGAAAAAATGTACCTTGAAGCAAGTACAGGTGCAACATTTCTACAATGCAAAACCAAACAAAGGCGAGTCGAGCCAAAGCTCAGACTAGCTTGGTTTGAGGGAGATGGGAACTCCCTTTGGGCTGGACTTTGGGCTTTTCACTTTGCAAATCTTTTACATGCACAAAAAAGATAAATAACTCAATAAAGGTGAGGGGAAAAGCCAAAAAGCATAATACCACGACATTTTTTTATTTAGTTAGCCAACTTAATTTTTCCCTATTGTGAGAAATAAGTTTTTAGTCTTTTTAACAGTAACCTGAGAGACAACAACTGTGATAATTTATCAAAGTTTCAGTCTTTCCAGGCAGACGCCAGCACAGATAGGTGACACTTTTTACACAAACGGATAACAAAACAGGGGTGGTATTGACACCTTTTTTAACATTTACTTTTTTACATTTTCAGCATGTGCTTAGGATTGTATGTTAAATACCAGACATGAAACAATACTTTAACATGGCTGTGAGCTTGAGACGTTTCTAGGACTAAATGCCAGAATTGAATCAGAATTTGCATGAGGTCACCATGCGTTTGTTTCTTTGCCACTTGAGAGCAATAAAGGCAGAGAGATGTCGAATGTCAGGAGGAAACGCCATTCAGGTTCTTCTCTTTGTACGCACAAATAAAAGGACTTGATTCACACAGTTGACTATTTTAGTTTTCTATTACAATACCTTCATGAGGCTCCCCAAATAGTGGGAAAGATTGTCACATGTAACAAGCGGTGATGTTAAAGTTCAAGGTGAATACTGCAGGTGACATATTCATAAAATTGAGGACTGACAAATTGTCTGTTGCTATTTTGACAGTTACTGTAGAAATACAAGCGATGTGAAGTTATTTAAAAAAATATAAAAGTATGTTCAGGTCAATGTGAACTCTTAAACACTACCTTACTTCACTTTATAAGTCTTTAGGCTTGTCTGTTATAGCAATTCTGTATACTACAGTGATTGATATACCCGAACACATCTTCTGTCACCTTCATAGCACAGAATTAAACAGGCATAATCAAAAGCACATTTATAATTACATATTTTGCAGCATCCAAAATACTTTGTCAGCCTTAAATATGTGTCCTCTCACATTGATGCTAAAGGGCTTGTATTTCTTCATTCACACATTCTTCAGACTTCAGATTTTATTTTCACAAGTAAAACTGATTCATGTACAATCTGACATTAAGATTTAAGGCAAAAGAACAACTCTTTGTCACATGTCGGAACCTGGTTGGATGTAGTATCTTGCAAATTAGTCAAAACATATTTTACTACATCAGTTAATATGCAAGGGCTTAACAAACAGCTGCATAACTAAATGTGAACAGTGCAAAAATGATAAAGTTTGTGGAATAGATCTGCTTCTGTGTACCAGTCCTGAAGGAGAAGCCACTTTAATGAAAACCTCAGAGCCCCAGGGCGTCTTTCTGCACGTTGCAACCCAGCAGAGCATTTCCAGCTTCCACACACTCTGTCACACATGGTGCTGGAAAAAAATAAAAAATAAACACAAAACAAGTCATCAGCAGAGGAGACTGAATGTGGGCAAACAGCTGATTTTTCCTGGCACACACTGTTAAAAACAGCTGATTGGCTCTTATTGTTTTGGTTATTACCATTCTTAGCACGGAGCCATGACACAGCCTTCACAGCCAGAAGCTCCCACTCTTCCTGAGCATCCATCTTGAAACCATGAAGCCAGATCAGAGCCAGAATGGTGGCCCACACTCTTTGCTTCACCTAATTCACCAAGAGAAAAAATATGGAACAGGCACAACAGGAGATCGAAGAACAAAGAAGAGACAGCGTAAAGGGAAAATGCTGCTGGATGGTTTTGAACAATGTTACCTTCTAATGTTACTTTTGAGTTCCTTTCACTGCTATTTAATGGGTGAATTATTCTGATGGTAAGATGTGCCTGCATAGGTGGGTTCTAGTGATGTGCAGGCAGACCTCTGCCTCAGGATCTCAAGGTACGTGCTGGTGTATGTGGGACTAAAAGGTCAGAAAGGGCGAGAGACCATTAAGAGCTTTAAAAATGATCAATAAAATTTTAAAGTCATTTCTAAAACATACTAGGAGCCAGGTATACATTGGTTCTCAGAGGGTGCTTAGGGGCTTGAGTATCACCAGTATTTTTGTTTTCATGCACTGACATATCTTTTGTCTTCCGAATCTTCATTTTCATTTCTTTTGGTTTGTTTAATGTTGTGTTGGTTTGGTTCCATATGTTTTATTACTTCTTCTCTATTGTTTCTATATAAACCATGTCATGAAAACTATCTTATAATTAACCCCTTTATTATTATTATTTTTGACCATAACCCACCGATGCAGGTTTAGCGTTCTCCACCTCCTTGCTGGTCTTTCCCAGTGCAGCAGCCAGAGCTGGATCCAGCACCCAGCTGCCAGACGCCTTCTGGAAGGAGACCAACTGCAGCAAAGGGTCTCTGGGCGGCTGTTTGGGCGAGTAGGCTTCTGAGAAGTAAATTAAAGAAAATGCAAAGATAAAATAATCTTTTCCCCATTTTTGCCTATTTGATATTGTGTTGATATACTGTAGTTAAACATATTTGAACATGTTTTGCGGTTGTTTTATAGTGCTAAAATAAACTGTAATAAATTGTGTCTGACTGACTAAGAAATTAAATAAGTCACAAAGTCTTGACTTTGCTAATTATGTATAGAATCAATAAAGAACCAGTTTCAATTAAATTTTATTTATATAGCGCCAAATCACAACAACAGTTATCTCAAAGCGCTTTTCATAAAAGAGCAGGTCTAGACCATACTCTATGATGTTATTTACAGAAGCCCAACAATTGTGATGTGGGCAAAACAAGAGTCTACAGCCATGTTAGCAGCTCTGTGAGTTTGTGCTTAGGCACAGTGGTGCTTTGAGCTAAATGCAAACATGCTCACAATGATAATGTTAACATGCTGATGTTTAATTTGTAGCATTAGGCTGAGGCAGATGGGCTGATGTCATTTGTTTTACAGGTATTTGGTCATAAATCAAAGTATTAGACAAAACAAACATTTGACCTGAAGAAGGTGCAATTTAAAAGTCCTGTATGCTGACAGAAGAGTCCTCCTGAGTGGCGGCCGCCAGAAACACATCCCAGTCTGTTTGAGCAAAACAGTCCTGCAGGGTGCTCTCAGTTATTAATGATGATAATAAGACTAGTAATAATAATTGTCACAGCAGGTGTTGAGAAGCAACGTGGGGCCAGCAGGCAGCCTGCAACCACAGATCCAGACTCCACAGCTTCTGTTCTTCTGCTGACCCAGAGCAGATGTGATAAGGCCTGCAGCCCATCACGGACTGCAAGACTACAATCAACACCATCAGCACTACAAACAACCTGCCGGATGACCTCAACATATTCTACACCCGCTTCGAGACCTCCAACAGCACAGAGAGGAGGCACACACACACCGAACTACTCAACCCCTCTCCCCCTCCCCCCCACTAACAGTCTCACCTGGCCAGGTACACAGAGCCCTGAGGAAGACCAACCCCCACAAGGCAGCAGGACCTGACAGCATTCCTGGGCAGACACTCAGAGCATGTGCCAATGAGCTGGCTGATGTTCTCTCCTCCATCTTCAACCTCTTCCTCAGCCAGAACACCGTACCTTCCTGCTTTAAAACATCAACCATCATTCCCCTCCCCAAAAAGAACCCACCCACCTGCCTGAATGACCACAGGCCAGTAGCTCTCACTCCAATCATAATGAAGTGCTTTGAGAGAGTGGTGCTGGCCCACATTCAGAGCAGAATACCGGACACCCTGGATGCAGTATGCCTACCGGCCCAACAGGTCGACACCATCGCTGCTGCCCTCCATTACTCCCTCTCCCACCTGGAAAACAAAGACTCCTACATCAGGATGCTTTTTGTTGACTTCAGCTCTGCTTTTAATGCCATCATCACCCACAAACTGTCTGCACTTGGACTGCACCCCACACTCTGTGACTGGCTCCTTGACTTTCAGACTGGCAGGCCCCAGTCAGTCAGGATCGGCAACAGAACCTCAGCCACCATTACAACAAACATTGGCACCCCACAGCCCCATCCTCTGCACCAGGGATTTTCAATTAGAATTCAAAGAGGTCCAGTTAGAGAAAATTTCCCGAAGCAAAGGTCCAGAACATCATAACGACTAACTTACATTATCATTCAGTGCCATAACATATAGTTGTATCAACATGTGTTTTTAGTCAACAACTGACAATATTTCAACAATATTCAGTTTTCACATCAAACTGGAGGGATAATAAATAACAACTCTAATAATAAATTCTAAATTTAAGTAAACTAAAATAACGTCCTTAATTTCAGAAAAAAAAATAAAGTGTAGCTTGAAGTGATGAAAAGCAGTCTTAACCAATTTTATAAAAAAAAAACACTCTACACATCTCAACAAATGAACAGTTGTAATGCCTTCTCCTTCATTCCCTCTTGAGCTACCACTTTCCTAGTTTCTCTTGTTCAGTGAGAAACGTGAGCTCTAGCTTGTCCTGCTAGCTAGGATTGGAGCTACATGAGATATTCTGGTTCTGAAGAATGTACATGTAAGAATCTGTACATTCTTGATTAAAAGCCATGTGAAATCTCTTTTCTCTTTCGCCTCCTCTCTCCTGTGTGTTTCCAAAACATCTCTGGTGTATCTCTTCTTCTTCTTCTTAGTTAATGGTGGATTGCAAACAACTTTTAAGTGCATACCGCCACCTACTGTATTGGAGTGTGTAACATCATATCACTCAGCTATCAACCTCAATAAGGTGCTCTCATTCTGTTCACCAACCCAGTGTCTTTAAGAAATTTAAATAATGCCTTCCTGGTGATTCTTATACCCTTTTCTTCTCCTTCTGTTCCCAATACCCCCATCAGATTCCATTCCCGCCCTGCTTCCTGAACCCTATCTTGAAATATGTCTTTCCAACTCAAACAATATGCAGTGCAAAATGATATGTTCAACATTTTCTTTAACCCCACAGTTTTCACACTTTTCACTATTCCTTTTCCCCAATAAAAACAAGGTGCCATTCAGTCCTGTGTGATCTACTCTTAGTCTTGTCATTATAATTTCCTCCCGCCTGGTCCTTTCGCTATAATTTTTATTACTGACAGACTTTTGTATTTTATAGTAACTCCTTCCTTTCCTGTCTTCCTCTCACCATTTCTGCCATATTTCAGTACCTTTCTTCTTAATGGCTGTTTTTCCTTCTCCTTTTCCTAGCGGCATTTGAACTGTTATTTCCCTTTTGTAATGCATCTTTTGCAATCTCATTTCCATTTACTCCCTCATGAGTCTATCCCTCCCCGATGTAATCTTAATAAGCTGTGAAACATTTCTATCAATAGGTCTTCTCTGCCAGATGTCATTGACTGAATGCTTTTAATAACTGCTAAGGAGTCTGTGCATAATATCACCCTATCAGGTCTGACCTCTCCAACCCACTGTAATGCTATAATGACTGCCACTATTTCTGCTGTATATATGGATAGCCTATCTGATAATCGTTTTGAGATATTTATTTTGAATTCTGGTATATGTATTCCAATTCCCACACATTCCTGTTTGATTTTAGATCCATCTGTATAGATTTTTAGATAATTATGGAAATCCATACCCATGCCCCTGAAACTTGAAATATTCCCAACAATCCTCCTTTGCAGGGTTTTCTTTCCCACTTCCTTTCAATCTGACCCAGTATGCTAGCGCTAGTTTCTCTCTTCTTAACTCCAGTGGTGTCTCTCCAGCTTCTATGAGTATTGTGTTAATGGGAGTTGTCTTAATGGCTCCAATGCATATCCATAAGGTTCTGTATTGTAATTTATACATTTTTTCCAATGTTGTTTTTGCTGCTGCATCATATACTATGCAACCATAATCTATTGATGACCTCATGCATGCTCTATATATGTGAATTAGTGACTGTTTATCTGCACCCCAGTCGCATCCCACCACTGCTCTCAGTAAATTAATAACTTGTTTGCATTTAGTTTCCAATTGCTTTATCTGTGTTTTCCGTGTGTACTTACTATCAAACCACAATCCCAAATACTTAAATTCATTTACTTTTTCCATTGGCTGCTGATATAGAAAAAGTTTTTCTACATGACACTTTCGCTTGCACCATATAACAGGATTTGCTTGTTGATATTTTAAATCCCCACTTAAATGACCACATATCTACTTTCCCTATTGCTTTCCTAATGTTCTCTAACACATATGTCTCATTTCTTCCTCTCATCCATATGGCCCCATCATCTGTATATAACGCTGATTTGATGTGTCCATCTAAATCTGAAAATATATCATTAATCATAATGTTGAAATAATTGCACTCCCCTGGGGAATGCCATTATTTACCTTAAACTCTGTAGAAATTTCTGATCCAACCTTTACTCTAATTTTCCTATCTGTTAAAAAGTCTAGTATCCAGTTATAAATCCTTCCTTCAAACCCCATTCTATTTAGTTTAATAAGTAGTCCTTCCCTCCACATAGTATCATATGCCTTCTCAATGTCAAAATACACTATTATCATCAGCTCTTTCATTTTCAGTGCCTTTTCTACCTCATTACTTACTCTAATGAGAGCATCTGTTGTGGAGCGCCCTTTCCGAAAT
>NW_025741750.1:0-10174 GCF_021292245.1 Micropterus dolomieu
GCCAGCTGGTCCTGAGGCTCTCTGCAGTAACAAGTCCCCAACAGCCTCA
This sequence comes from Micropterus dolomieu, assembly GCF_021292245.1. Lineage (NCBI taxonomy): Eukaryota > Metazoa > Chordata > Actinopteri > Centrarchiformes > Centrarchidae > Micropterus > Micropterus dolomieu. Next base: position 50 of record NW_025741750.1, read on the forward strand.
GGACAGCAACACCAACTCAAGCCAAACCAAATTATCAGCAAGCAGAAAGAAAAATATGTTGAATAGTGGAAAGAAACAACCAAAACACAAAGTAAATTACAATGTTATCTGACCCTAAAAAGAGAATTCAACCTGGCAAATTACCTGAGTACAATAAAATGTCCCAAACCAAGAAAAATGTTGACAACATACAGACTGAGTGAACACAGCCTGGCCACAGAAAAGGGTCGCCACAGACAGAGCTGGCTACCACAAGAGGAGAGACTCTGCTCCCAGTGTGACACGGGACAGGTAGAGACAGAGCTGCACTTTCTAACCTCATGCCCCAAATATAAAATACTAAGACAAAAACACTTTGCAAACATTTAATTTCCGCAAAATATGTCTCTTCATGCCATGAAGTGAGGATAACCAGTGGAACCTCAGACTGATAAATAATTGTACAGATTTTCAAATGATTATTTTTTTGATCGTTTGATATTTTAGTAATTGTCTTGTTTTTACATTTGATACTGATTTCTTTTTTAAAATTTATTATTATTATTTTTTAATCAATTAATTATTTTAAAAAAACACACATTTTTTCCTTTTTTTTTTAACACAAACACATATACGCTTTGATTACTTTATGCTTTAATTACTTGTTTAATGAAATGTATGGGGTTGATTGTTCTTATGTAGTATGTATGATGCTTTGGCAATATTGTTGTTACACGTTCATGCCAATAAAGCCAATTTGAATTGATTTGAGAGAGGGCAAGAGAGGAACAGAGAGAAAGAGAGAGAGGGAGGGAGGCAGCCCACACAATATAAAAACAAAGGTACAGACAGTAAAGGTGATGTGTCTATAGACTGAATGAAAAATGGTACAGATATTTATAGTAGTGTTAATGATAATAATCGGAATGTTAATGACTCACCTGAGCCAGCCCTAACTATAAGCTTTATCAAAGAGGAAAGTCTTAAGCCTACTCTTACATGTGGAGATGATGTCTGCTTCCCAAACCCAAACTGGAACCTGGTTCCACAGGAGAGGAGCTTGATAGCTGAACGCTCTGGCTCCCATTCTACTTTTGGAGACTCTAGGAACCACAAGTAACCCTGCATTCTGGGAGCGCAGTGCTCTGGTGGGGTAGTAAGGTACTATGAGCTCTTTAAGATAAGATGGTGCCTGACCATTAAGAGCATTGTAGGTGAGAAGAATGATTTGAACTGGTTTTCTGCCACAGGACTAAGAGGGAAAGCAGACAGTGGACCAAACCACTGTGAGGCAGGAGAGGCTGGACTCAAAATGTTTTTAAACTTAAAAAGCACTTTAATTGCCCTGTTTGCGTTTGTATTGTTTTACTATTTACGCAATCATTGTAAGTCAAGTATAAATCATTATATTATTTGATGGTTTTTAAGAGGGGGACACGAGCAAGGGAGCGAGGGCCTCAACGCTGCTTGCAGCTTTAATTATTATTAGGGGTCCAAGTCCAAGGCATTGCGGTTCCCAGTACCAGCGGAGTTGGGAACCCTATTGCATTCGTTATGTTTTTTTTAAAATTATTATTCTACATGTTTGGGGGAGGCTAACAACTGTATGGTATAGGACACGCCTCTGTGCGATAACGTTTTCTTTTCACTAAATAGAAAAAACTGAAAACCCTATTTTAATTAACTCCGGCAAAACCGCAAGTCTGATCGGTACCAAATTTGGGATGGACCATCTCTGGACCAAGCTGATAAAAGTAAGTGTTCCCCAGATTGATAAATTTATTTATGAGTTAACAAATGTTGACACCAAACATTAAAAACAGGAAATGGTGCTGTATCTTAGCTTAGGGATGTCCGATGTAGACCAAACTGGGGGAGCTTATTTAACACGCCTTCCTGGGGGGCTGTATGAAATTTGGTGTCAATCCGCCTCTTGGTGGCGCTATTAATCCTATATCAAATAACACTCCCATCCATATAGATTAATTTTATGTCTCCGTAACCACAAGTCCCTTTAATGTCACACTCATTTATTCACCACAGGTCCCCGAAGCCACAGCAGGGCGCCCGGGTCGACTCGCACACCCTGGGGGCTTGGACCCTGCTTATAACTGCTTGCAGTTGTTGTTGTTGTTTTTGTTGTTGTCGTTATTAATACATGACAGCGTCATTGTCATTATTATTATTATTATTATTATCATAACACAGCAGTTACGTGGAAATTAGGCTCATTTTAAAACATTACCACTATTATCATTATTCTAATGAGCTTTATTTTTCACTTTTTCAGGATGATTGTGTGGTGGATTATTTTGACATACGTGATCTAATGTATAATGTAGCTAAAGAAATTATAATACACACACATGAACTAAGAGGATCAGGGTCAGTTGCTAGTATTTCAAGGAACTACACAAAAAATACACACACAGGAAAAGGCAGATGTTTCCTGTTGTAGTTATCAGAGGTGTGGGTTTCTAGGGACATTACTGAGCTATCTGGAAAAGAAGAAGTAAAGACTTACGTTTGACCTTCCGGAGTGCAGCAGTTTTCAACATTCAGCATAAACTGGTAATTTTATTTTCTGGTGAAAGACAGAAATTTGTTGAGGGGCGTTGACTTGTCTGTATATTATATTAATATTAATGGGAGATATCTTTTAAAAGTCATACCAGTGTCATTCAAATTATTGATTTGAATTATTTGAATATTCCAAACATCAACATAAAGAGAAAAAAGTTCTACTTCAAATGAATAGAATATTGAAATATTATTTAGACAAATTTGTGATATTTATTTGTGATAAATTAATTGTTATATTAATCGGGTAATACAAGTAAATATTTTTAAATAATCATAAATAAATTAGTCGTCCATTCATTGACAAATTGCTATCCATTTGAATGTATGTACGGTTTTGAACTTAAATTTAACAGTTTTGAAAAGATTATGTAAGCATTTGCAAAACTGGCTGTGGATACACATGTTTTTTCTGGTGGTTGACTTTGAGTGAGAAAAGAATTCTTGAATTTTGAAGCTGTGGTCATTGAATGTCATTGGTGTTAAATCAATGCATTTTGTACTACAGCAGTTTGGCCCACATACACTTCTGTTTCGCTAACAGTGCGAAGAGTTTTGAAAAAGTGAACTCATTATTGAAAAATGCTTGTTAGCAATTGTAAAAAACTGTAATGCACATAAACGTAAACATAAAATGTACGTAAATGTTCTGCAAAAATGCAGATATTTGCACTCATTCTGTTTTGAATGTGTTTTTAACAGTTTTCGACAAAGAGTGTTGGCATCTGAAAAATGTGCTGCAAATATACAGTGTTTTGCAGGTGTTGAAGTAGTAATAAGAAAAGAGTTCATGGATTTTGGAAAAAGTGGTCATTGAATGCATTTTGTGTGAAAGAAATGAAAAATGAATCAGAGTTTGGTCCACATACACTTCTGTTTCGCTGACTGTGTGAAGAGTTTTGACAATTTGACTTAAGATTTGAAAAATTCTGTAAGGATCCAATGACCACCTACCTACCTTTACTTGGCCAAAACACGTTGGCGAGGACAGAATTTAATTGTCAAAAGAGCAACTCAGATGTATCACACCCAAGTTAATTTGATTTGATTCACCATCTACAAGTTGAAATATGTGGTCATTGTAGGTCTGAACAACAAAAGGAGCACCAACAACTTTGATCACATGATCACAGTACACACTATAAATGCAGAATGCCGGGGCTGCTGCACCTAACGATAATTTCTCATTCGATTAATCTAACCATTATTTTTTTAGTCAGTGTGTTTATCTGAGGACTACTTTATTTATGATTATTTAAATATATGTATTTGTATTATCGATTAATATAACAATTAATTTATCCAAAACAAAGCTCACAAATTTGTCAAAATAATATTTCAATATTGTATTAATTTGAAGTAGAACTTTTTTTTTATCTTTATGCTTATTCTGTCTTTCATCAGGAAATAATATGACCAGTTTCTGCTGAATATTGAAAACAGCTAGTTTTAGCTGCATGTCAGACTTAAGTCTTCTAGTTTACTTCTTCTTTTCCAAATTGCTCAGTAACATCCCCACACCTCAGGAAACATCTGCCTTTTTTTACTGAAAATGACACTGTTGTGTAATAATATTAATAATAATAATAATAATAATTAAAGCTGCAAGCAGCGTTGAACGGGCCCTTGCCCACTTGCATGCCTCAGGTGGAGTGACAGCTGGGGTCTCTACACGGCAGCAGGCCTTCTGACATGGCTCTGAAGTTAACACTGCACATATCACACAGATGAAGTGTGGAAAATATTTGAAAATATGTGGTTGATTCTTCAACACCTACATCAGTACAGGGTACCCACAGGGTCTTAAAAGTGGTGATGGCGCAATGGATAAGACTATGCTTTTGGTGTGAGAGACCCGGGTCCCTAATTGCTCCAGAGGCGTGCGACCTCTGACATGTATAGCAATTGTAAGTCGCCTTGGATAAAAGCCTCAGCTAAATGTAATAAAAGTCTTTAATATTCTAAAAATAAGTTATCTATTCAGGTAACTATTAAATTTCCTTTACAACGTTCTGAAAGAAAAGAAGATAAATTTATAATTAAGAGAAAATAAAGATCACAGTACAACCCTACAGACATCTGAAGAACAGAAAGAGAAAACGATAAAACAATTTCTCTGAACCTGAGAGGAAGTGAAACTAATACAACACACACTCACTCACTCTCACACACGCATATATTTTTTTAGTCAAGTATTGAGATTGCTGATTTTGAAAAAAACGTGTGAAAATAACCGACATATTTGCTACAGGGGCTGCAGTAGCTTCACCATAAGCTGCATGGTGCAGGCACAGGCCCCTTGAAGGATTAAAGGAGAGCCTTGGCCGCTGACAGGCAGAGGAGGAGGCGAGTGACAGCAGAGCAGAGTGACAAAGTGACAGGGCTCGGGGAGAGAGAGAGTAAATGCTCTGTATTTGTATAGCGCCTTTCTCGTCTTTTCGACCACTGAAAGCGCTTTTACACTACATCTGCATTCACCATTCACTCACATTCATACACTGAGCCTAAGTGCTCAAACAGAAACTAAAATTCTAGTGTTGTAGTCAAGACCGCCCAAACCGAGACCAAGTCAAGAACAAGACTGGAGTTTATCGAGACCGAGACAAGACTAAGACTTTTAGGGTCTGAGAGCAGTCGAGACCAAGACCGAGGGAGGACGAGACCAAGACCAGTTCCCTGCATTGCACGCAATAAATTGTGGAACGAGATCATAGGTACTTCTCAAAATTTACTCATTCAGGGGCAATTTGGGGTTCCATATCTTGCCCAAGGACGCTTCAACACACAGCCTGGAGGAGCCAGGGATTGAACCTCTAACCTTGCGATTAATGGGCTACCCGCTCCATCTCCTGAGTCACAGCCACCCTGCAGTCTCTTGCAGAGAGCAGGAGAAGAGTGGAGGTGAAGCACCTGTGGGACCTGTAGGCAGGATCATAGGTTTCATTTACACTGGGGACCTGTCCCCATCACTTTCTGAAACCATTTGTTAAAAATGTTCTAAAAAAAGGAAGGTTTAGGTTGAGAAAGGTTTATTTGCACAATAATAAAACCGGCAATGCAATGTAAATATAGAAGAAACATCTGTGTTGTCAAAAAAAGTAACTTAAGCTAAAAAACCTGATTACTACATTATAATCTATTATATTTTTATATTCTGAATTGTCATCGGCCACCTGAATTTGGTGCAGAAAATGTCTCCAGAATGCAGGAAATTAAGTGTTTAATGCTCGAGAACCCCAATCCAATATTTCATCAATACTTTTTCTAAATAGTGTTGAAATAAACTCTTGTCACCCCTACCCTGAGCCCTTAAATGTCCCCACCACTTTTCAACACAAAATGAAGCTCTTGAGTGTTGGCCATGCTGTAGTGACAATGGTGATTACTTCAATTAAGGTCAATTATAACATAATCATAACACTATCATAATGTAAGACAGCCCTGCATAAGCTATTTTACATTGTTTTTGTAGATTCCTTCTTTTGTAGCATAGTTTCCTAATGCAGTCTTAACTTTGGCTAACTGTCCTAATGGTTGAGGTGATTTAGTCAGCATTGCGTTGCCTAATCCCACACTGCTGTGAAAATGACTTGTAGGGAGGGCTGGACTGGTAATCTGGCATACCGGGCCAATGCCCGGTGGGCTGACGCGCCTTTGGGGCCTGTGTAATGTAAATTATGTATTTATATAGCCTAATCTTTTTTTTAAATGGGCCGACGACTGGCCCATAAAACATGGACAGTTTCAACATCAGCTGCAGTACCCGACGCAGAGCAGGCACAGGTACTTGAAGGAGTAAAGGAGAGCCGTGGCCACTGCCAGCAGAGGAGGAGGCGTGTGTTAGCGAGTGACAAAGTAAGCAGGAGGAGAGTGGAGGTGAAGGTGGAGGTGGAGTAGCTCAACCTGTAGGCAGGGAGAAGGGAGGGAGGGTCATTTAACAATCAATTAACAAATAAAAATGCTATGAAAAAGGTTTATTTGCACAATAAGGCTGCAGTGCAATGTAAATATAGAAGAAAACTGTGTTGTCCAAAAAAATTAACTTAGGCTAACAACAATAATAAGCTACTGATTACTGCGTTATGTTCTAATATATTTTTATATTCTGAATTTTCACCTGCCACCTGAATTTTCACCTGCCACCTGAAATGTCCCCAGAATGCAGGAAATTAAGTGTTTAATGCTTAAAATCTTTCATCAATACATTTTTTTATTGGCGAGGGGTGTCTGATTTTGGCGGGCCTCCTGGGCCAAAAATGCCAGGGCCGATTTTTTGTCCCAGCCCAGCCCTGCTTGTAGGCTACTTGTACTTGAGTATGAGTTGTGTTCACCATAGCCACCTCTGATCGCCATGGAGTCAGTAAATGAGTGTGAATGAGTACACTAATGAGCACTGGCTATCCTCCTGATATTGTGCACGACCTCTTTGAAGGTGATGTTCCAGTCGAACTAGCACGCTGTATCAGATTTCCAAAAAATAACAAATTGATCCTGATATTTCCATACAAAAGGGGGGACAAAACCAATTGCCCCCATTCGATATTACGCTTATTCAATACTACCAACACTATAGGTGGCAACGCACACGGAAATTGGGCCTTGCTCAGATTTCTTCCCTTACTGATTGGACACATTTTGCCAGAAGGTGAGCCAGCATGGCAGGTAATCATAGATCTTAAGAACATAGATGACAGAGGAGACTGTTGCTTGAGGCCAGAATGTATGATCACAGACACTTATATTATATTTAACACTTTCCACACATCAAGCTCCTACCAAAACATCACTATTTAGAGCACTATCCAAAAATGATTCATTGCTTTGGACCTCTAATTGCTCTGTGGACTATGAGACTTGAGGCTAAACATAGCTGCTTCAAGCAGGTCGCACGTCATTTGAGTACTGTATTGCCTTAAGAATATAACTTGTTCACTGGTTATTAAACACCAGTTCATGCTTGCCTACCACACACATTCCTCCAGTGTCAAGAAGTCACCCTTCGAGCTCACAAATGTCTCAATCATGCATGTTTATGTTTTTAGTGAAAGAGGAGTATCTACTCTGAAGCAGAGATACCCAGATGTGACTTTAGTTCACATAGCAAAAAATGTGTCTTGCAGTGTTATACATTACAGTGAGGGGATGGTTGTTGCACAGATGGCCTTACTTTAATAGGATCATTCAATTGTGCATTCTGAAGGAGAAGTTGTGCTTTCTAGTGAAAGATGTGGATATGGTGGCCTGTTCGTAATGTCATTTATTTCATCCCCTTAGTACCCCCTTAATATGCGCCGTACCTAACACCACGAGGGGTGGTATCTCCTTGTATGTAACGCAACTGAGTTTTAGGAGCCGTTACTTTTCACAATTCTTTTTAAAACTGTCCTTTTAATCTTTATTTGAGTGTCTTTGGGGCCAGTAATCTACTTTTAACTTCCCTTCATTTGTATTTTTTCTTCATTTCAAATGGTCTGTTATGTACTATGTATTTTGCTGCGTCATCATCCAAACTGCATGTGCACAGTAACGCTGGACTGCTTAAACCAAACTAACTGGCGATTAATGGAGGTGCCATATATTTAAAAACATTTAGAAAATCAGACAAATGCCTTTTCAGTTGATGGTTTGTTTGTTCAACTAATTTAAATCACATCCAATAACTGCACACGTTTGCACTGGTGATGGAAACCAGCCTGTATAGCCCTTTCGCAAGCTGGCAGAAATACTTCACTTTCAATTAACTTGGGCCATCTAGAATTTCCAGCTGAGTCAGACAGTCAGATTCCAAGAAATGCAGAGGAAACACACCCTTCTTCTTTAGTAAAGAAGTCGTCTGTAAGTACATTATTACTTTCACCTTTGCGTCTTTTGTTGTACAGTTTGTCTGAATTTTTTTTTTTCTGTAAATGACATTTGAATTAAGCGAGACTCAGAAGAAACAAACCTGCTGTGATATGTTGACCTGGAGAAACTGAGCCAGATCAGGATCAGCTGTATTGCCAAATAGGTTTACACATAAAAAATAACTTTGGTGTCTTGGAGCTTAAAATAAACATGTAAAAATAAAAAACTTTAATATGACAAGATCTTAATGAGGCAAGGTGCCAGGAAGTGCGCAATGCTCATCCGTTCTCATCCCAGGGCATCACATATGGCACTAGAGTGCAGCCGCATATTTCTGAGAAAGCAGTAATGGAGCCAACCAAAGACCATTGTTGTTCATTTTTACACTATAGGAGCAACCCTCCTCCTCCTTCGTACTCATTAATACAAGCTAGTGATGGTAAAAGTGACTCTTTTGACAGACTCGAATCTTCAAATCTCATTCATTAAAATGAACTAACCTTTTTTTGAGTCATTTCGTTCCTTTGAACTATGCTGGTTATTGCGGTGCTGCAGCCCTCTAGTTGGCGATGTAAAAAACACCGCAGTTCTCAAACACAGAAGGCTGCCTGGCTTGCTTTAATTGACAAAGTATAATGCACAAATTCACCTCTTGATCACTCTCTATCATCTTTCTATAAAGCCCCATGGGGCCACGGCTAAATCCATTTTCACAATCTTTCCTGAGGATATCACCAGATCAGCCATATATATGTATGTAAATAACACAGTATATGTTTAGCTCTACAGAATAAATATTCTTGTTGAACAGTCATTTCAGTAGGTGATATTATGTATTTTACCTGGTTTAAGCCCTAGTGTCTTACTTCCTGTTCTGACTAGAGGTGCTTTTATTTTGAAAGCCACCCGCTGGCACCTTAACTAGTTTTCCTGCTACATGCGATGGAAAAGAGGAGAAACAGTAACATGCGGACACGGCTGAATGAACAAAAGACACCCATGTGGACCCATGTGAGTGGCTAACGAATAGTTCATTCCTGTTCCAAAGTGGCCGAGCTGTCACGTGAAAAACGACTCAAACCTAGAGACCCACAGTTGAGAGTCGTGAACTAATCAAGTCTGTTTCCTGTGCTGACGGAGACCATGCAGCTGCCGTCTGACGAGTAAGTCCAAGACTATTCACTCATGCATGAAAATGAACAAATTACTCCCTCAGACTACTCGGTCCTCCTGAATCACATACAAGATTAGGTCAAATGAACAAAGCGTTCTTTGAACGACGCAGCACTAATACGAGCAGACTGAATATGTAATTTTGTGTAGTTATTGAAATACTGCATCTGACACTGACACTAATAATAATAATAATAGACCCTAATTGTCAGATGCCTGATCAGAGAAATACTGGACCATGAATTCAAAGGGATTCCTGTGACACAAATTTATTTTAAAACTGTTTGTCAACCTTTTCCATGAACTGGAGAGTCAGTATTTTCACTGAAGTGATGGTGCAAAGGCCTTTAAATGGTCTCTCAGTCTAGTTCTGTAGGCTACACAATCATGGGGAAGACTGCTGACTTGACAGCTGTCCAAAAGACGACCATTGACACCTTGCACAAGGAGGACAAGACACAAAAGGTTGTTGCTAAAGAGACTGCTGTTCACAGAGCTCTGTGTCCAAGCACTTCAATAGAGAGGCGAAGGGAAGGAAAAGATGTGGTA
>NW_025741751.1:0-1082 GCF_021292245.1 Micropterus dolomieu
CTTACCTGTCAACACACATTGCAAGAGTAATGTGCAGTCAGAGTCTGACCACTGTCTACTCTCTGCTACCCGCTCAATAAGTGAGAAAAAGCTGTCTGGGTCTCGTTCACAAAACAGCTCATCAATGTCTCCCAAACAACCAGATTGTACAACTCATTCACAAAATGAGGCACACAACTTAATACTAGACCACAACTAACCTCCGCCGTCAAGCAGACACCGAGTCATAAGGACTGGACGAGCCCCCATTTGTCACAGCCCGGCACTATGGCTGCGACAAATATGGGAGACAAAACGAGCTTGCACGAAAAAAGTAAAAAGTTAATTTTACTAAATAATATTTGACAAAGATAATAACGTGAATCAGTGTCAGTCATATCAGTGGGTGGGTGGGTGAAATGTCAGTGAGAACACAAAAGCAATCAATAGCTGCACCCGTGATGAGAGAGCCAGAAAGAAAAAAGGATGTGAGCTTTATAGCTCCCAAACACTCAGGCCCGCTGATGACGACCTCCCAGCCCCCATCCTGCAAGATAAGACCAGCAGGGGTTGTAGAATATTATGTGGTCTGGTCGCTGCCTCGCTGGTTGTATCTAATGTAATACATCTTTATCATAATTATTTGTTAAATATACTATGTTATCAATTATGCCTACTCTTATTGTTTATTTCATATATATCTCTAGATCATAATACTATTTAAAATATAGCCTACTAATTTTTGATTAACTATATTCTTATTGTTAAAATCAGTCTAGCTTGGATTCAACCAACAAGTGGTCACCACACTTTCCTTCACAGGTGACAACACTGGCCTTCTTCTTGTAGGCAAGAACCAAAGATAGAGATTTATTACTGCAGGTTAACCACACAAACTGCAATATATAGTGCAACAATAAGAATACAGGCATAATCGATAATGTTGTAGGCTATATTCATCAAAGTATTGTGATCTAGATAGATGTATTAGCCTACTGTAGATTGGCTACAACCACACAAACTGCAATATACTGTACGCCTACAGTGCATCAATAAGATATAATAGAGTATATTTTACAAAGTATTGTGATATAGTAAGATGT
>NW_025741751.1:1102-4874 GCF_021292245.1 Micropterus dolomieu
ATCATTAACATTACGATGGTTACCATTAACACTATTATAAATATCTGTACCATTTTTCATTTAGTCTATAGCAACATTACCTTCACTGTGTGTACCTCTGTGTGTATATTGTGTAGGCTGCCTCCCTCCCCTCTCTCTCTCCTTACATCCCTCTCTCTCTCTCTCTCTCGCTCTCTCTCTCCTTCACCCCCAACCGGTCGAGGCAGATGGCCGCCCACCCTGAGCCATGGTTCTGCTCGAGGTTTCTGCCTCTTAAAAGGAAGTTTTTCCTTGCCTCTGTCGCCTAGTGCTTGCTCTTGGTGGGAACTGTTGGGCTTCTGTAAATATCATCACAGAGTACGGTCTAGACCTGCTCTTTTATGAAAAGCGCTGTGAGATAACTGTTGTTGTGATTTGGCGCTATATAAATAAAATTGAAAAAATTGAATAATACTTTTTAAAATATAGCCTACTAATTTTTGATTAACTATATTCTTATTGTTAAAATCAGTCTAGCTTGGATTCAACCAACAAGTGGTCACCACACTTTCCTTCACAGGTGACAACACTGGCCTTCTTCTTGTAGGCAAGAACCAAAGATAGAGATTTATTACTGCAGGTTAACCACACAAACTGCAATATATAGTGCAACAATAAGAATATAGGCATAATCGATAATGTTGTAGGCTATATTTATCAAAGTATTGTGATCTAGATAGATGTATTAGCCTACTGTAGATTGGCTACAACCACACAAACTGCAATATACTGTACGCCTACAGTGCATCAATAAGATATAAAAGTATTGTGATATAGTAAGATGTACACACACACTTTCATTTACAGGTGATATCACAGACCTTGTTATAAGGCAAGGACTAAAGATAGATAGATGTGGGCTATTACTGTAGGTACAACCACACAAACTGCAATATATAGTGCAACAATAAGAATAGGCATAATCCATAATATTTTAACAAAGAATTACAATAAAGATGTATTACAGTAGATATAACCAACTGCAACCAGCGGTCAGTGTGGCAGCAACCACTATCTTTAGCGCCCCAAGTTGCAGCAACCACACTGACCAGTGTGGCAGCAGTGTGGAGCCTCATCTCATGCCCACACGCACAAACACACACAGCAGTCCACTACTTGCCCGTGATGTCTGCGATATTGCAACAAAGTTTGAGTTTCAATAGCGTGAAAAATGCCACCAAAGACTATTGCTCAAGGAGAGACGCAATTTCACCTATATATTTCACATATAAAATTTAAGTGTTATTATTTTACGCACTGATGGCCGCCGGCACACAATAGCAAGCATATTATCACATGTAGCGCTGTACTAATTGGAGGATGCATCAAAAAGCCAATAATGCTAAAGAAATAAGCAGCAGTCAATACAGAGTCTAATTCTAGTTTCATGTTTGCTGGTCGCGGCCTTAACCTGCTTGTTCAAAACTGTGAGCACGATAGCGGCTGATGGTGGAGAAGTGCAGCCATCCTGTCAGTCATAAAGTGCGCAGCGTAAGGTAGTTTATTAGGAAAGTATGCTCATTTAAGTGTTTATCTTATTAATGTAAGTAATAAACAGATTTGTTCAAGTTCATTCTTAAGCCTGATACAGTAGAAAATTGCTTTGATCCATTCCTCTCTATTAGACACAAAAATTGTATCATCTGCCAGCTGAGATCATTTAAATGATCTAAGGTCACTTTAGGTCTACTTTGGAACCACAGACTGTATAAAAACTCTGTGTGGCAGAGAGCAGTATCTTTAGCGCCCCTAGTGGCAGCAACCAGTGGTCTGTGTGGCAGAGACCAGACCACAGAATTGGCTACAACCCCCTCTCGATAAGACAATAACAAAAAGACAGGACACAGACACAGACACAGGATACCTAGTGCCTGGGAGGGGTTGTCACACTCCCTGACTGCTGTCCCCACTCTCTCATTTAGGGTTGCTGTTTCTCAACATGAGGCAGCCAGAAGGAGGACTGAGAGCTTGGAGGAGCTCAGCAGGTGGAACACAGCGTACTGGAGGACACACTGAGCAGCTTTGGCCCTGGAGCCACTCTGAACATTTTCAACTGTCCATTTTATAAACTTAAAGTGCCATTAAATGTAAAAACCCTATTTTAACTTGTTTTTGTGTATTTTAACTTTGTTAAATTAAAGATAGTGATGTGTCATATTATTAGAGGTTGTCAAAAATCAACCTCTGTTCCGAACCTGGCATGTGGCCTGGCAACACTATTATAAATATCTGTACCATTTTTCATTTAGTCTATAGCAACATTACCTTCACTGTGTGTACCTCTGTGTGTATATTGTGTAGGCTGCCTCCCTCCCCTCTCTCTCTCCTTACATCTCTCTCTCCTTACATCTCTCTCTCTCTCTCTCCTTACATCTCTCTCTCTCTCTCACCCCAACCGGTCAAGGCAGATGGCCGCCCACCCTGAGCCATGGTTCTGCTCGAGGTTTCTGCCTCTTAAAAGGAAGTTTTTCCTTGCCTCTGTCGCCTAGTGCTTGCTCTTGGTGGGAACTGTTGGGCTTCTGTAAATAACATCACAGAGTATGGTCTAGACCTGCTCTTTTATGAAAAGCGCTGTGAGATAACTGTTGTTGTGATTTGGCGCTATATAAATAAAATTGAATTGAATGTGTGTGCTTTTCTCTTCTGTAGCACCTGACTTTTTTGTATAAAACTTTTCTACTTTTCTCTATAACTCAGTGTTGATCTAAAAATCACCAGAAATGTTTTAGACCTAATCTTTGAGACATTGTGGAGACAAACATTCACACATTAAGTAGATTCTTACTTACCAAGCAGCCGCGGTAAAGATGATTTCTCCATTTTAACTCTTGGTCATCTGAGATCAACACATTAATGTTCAGTCACACCAAATAAAACCCTCCTCCTTCCTCTTTGTGTGTCACTAGTTCTCTTGTGGTTTTCTCACATAGTTAACAGGAAATAAACTTTATGTTGAGGCTCAAATTGAAAAACTGACCAGGTTGTGCAGAGGCACAGTGGTGACACTTACTGAGAGACAAATCACATCTTTTGCCAATTTAGTCTTTTATAGACAGCATGTATTAACTTGGTCTTTGTATATAATTTACCAAACAAATATACATCTATAAAAAACAAACATAAGATCATGTGGCAATAAATAAAGGACATCATCATTCAACCTCACCCCTGTTTTCTGGCATGGCTGCAGAACATTGACTTTGAAGCCAAAAGATTCACAAGAACCGCAGGCCTGTAAAATTACTGACAATACTCACAAATGAAAGCAAACATTGCAGAAACTTGGAAAGGAAATGCTATTCCACCAATTTCAAAGAATCTCGATGAATCTGGCAAGAAAACATGTAGGAAGGCCCTCAGTGATGCCAGAGCAGCGTATTACTCCACATTAATAGCAGAAAATAAGAACAACCCCAAGTTCCTTTTCAGCACTGTAGCCAGACTAACAGAAAGTCACAGCTCTGTTGAACCATGTATTCCTAAAGCCATCATTAGTAACGACTTCATGAGCTTCTTTAATCATAAAATTTAAATTACTAGAGACAAAATTCGGCAAGACCTGCCCTCAACTAGCAACAACTTATCTCCAAAATCAGGAACCTCAGAAACAGCTGTAAAACCAGATATATGTCTAGACTGCTTTGTTTCCCTCCATCTTTACCAGCTAACTTCAAAAATGTCTAAAGCATCAACCTGTCTTTTAAGTCCCCATCCCAACTAGGCTGCTTAAAGAAGTTTTACCCTTAGTCAGCAC
>NW_025741752.1:0-3130 GCF_021292245.1 Micropterus dolomieu
CTATGCAACTTAACAACAGTTGGTGCGAACGTTCGTCTGAACTATGGTTTCAGGGAACACCTGCGTCGCTTAACGATGGTTCGTACCGTGTAAGTTACCAACTTAGTTACCTCCGTAGTTCCAACTAGGGTTTTAGGAAACAGTTGCGTCGCAACTGCAAAGTTCCAACCAAGGAAGTTGCTACCGCAGTCAGCAACGATGCTTTTGGGAAACACACCCCTGTTCAAGATGATTAAAACCACCAAAACATTTGTTTATTTGATGACTTTTCACAGTGATGAACTTTACTCTTGTTTTCTTTCTCTCGCAATATCTCTAACATCTAAACCAGCAACAACAACAACAACTAAACCAGCAACAACAACAACAACAACTAAACCAGCAACAACAACAACAACAACTAAACCAGAAACAACAACAACAACTGAACCAACAACAACTGAACCAGCAACAATAACAACCAATGACGCTTCAACAAAACTACAAGGTAGTAACTCATCTTTCTCTAGAGTCTCTCTGTCTTCCTGTCAGCCTCTTTCTCTCCACATACTGAACTAAAACAAACTTTTTTATTGATTTTATATGTTGATTTTTAAGTTATAAAGCCAGTCATCAAAGTATAAATCATAAAATGGAAAGTGATTACATTCTCTCTCTCTCTCTTTCCTCTTCTGGAGTCTAAAGTCTGAATGTCAGAGCGACGCTCGGCTGTGGGTGGAGATATTCTCTTATTCAGTCAGTCTCACTTACTCTACTTACTTGTAGGCATCCTCCCTCCCCTCTCTCTCTCCCTCTCTCCCTCTCTCTCTCTCTCACCCCAACCGGTGGAGGCAGATGGCCGCCCACCCTGAGTCATGGTTCTGCTCAAGGTTTCTGCCTCTTAAAAGGAAGTTTTTCCTTGCCTCTGTCGCCTAGTGCTGCTCTTGGTGGGAACTGTTGGGCTTCTGTAAATATCATCACAGAGTACGGTCTAGAATTGCTCTTTTATGAAAAGCGCTGTGAGATAACTGTTGTTGTGATTTGGCGCTATATAAATAAAATTGAATTGAATTGAATTGAATGTATTTTTGTTTAAACACACACGCTTACTGTTTTATTTATTTATTTTATTTTTAATATTTTTTGTTTTTTAAACACACACACGCACACATACACACACACGCTTACTATTTTATTTAGTTTTTTTTTTTTTATATATATATTTTTTTTAACACACACACACACACTTACTGTTTTATTTATTTATTTTATTTTAATTAATTTTTTATATACATTTTTTTAACACACGCTTACAGTTTTATTTATTTTATTTTTAATATATTTTTTTAACATACACACATGCTTACTGTTTTATTTATTTATTTTATTTAAATTTTTAATATCTATATGTATTTTTGTTTAAACACACTCACACGCTTACTGTTTTATTTATTTTATTTTATTTTTAATATATTTAAATTTTTAACATACACACACGCTTATTGTTTTATTTATTTATTTTATTTTATTTTTAATATTTTTTTTAACATACACACAGGCGTACTTTTTTATTATTTTATTTTATTTTTAATATATTTTTATTTTTTTAACACACATACACACACATGAATGGTTATGAGTGTATATTGTACTGCTAACTGCTCTATGCCAAATTCAAGGTTCTTAGAAGAACCTTGTTCTTAAGGGGGGGATGTTACGACCCCTTCCTTCTCCTGCAGGAGGCTGCAGGCAGGGAGGCTGATTGGGCTGCACCTGTGCAGCTCTCTTCAGAGCTTATTTAGCCAGGACTGATCAGTGTTTTGTCTTTTGTTCGACTTACAGGCACAACAACAACCAACGATACTGCAACAAAACTACAAGGTAGTAACTCATCTTTCTCTGGAGTCTCTCTGTCTTCCTGTCAGCCTCTTTCTCTCCACATAATAAACATATTAATCTAACGTTTTATTTTAGTCTTTTATTTAGTTCTTGTTGATTTTTTTCTGTTCTACAGCTCGTGCAGATTGTTCTGCTCTGGACTACATAATGTTGGTTATGCGTGTGGCTGAACTCCTCCTAATTACTGTGATTACTGTTCTTCTCATCAGAGCTCGAGGTGAGAACATTCAGACCAACATTTGTTCACACTGATTAACATAACCTGTAGGTTTAGAGCTGAAATATTTCTCTGTGATTTATTTACCTGGTAACCAGAGACTACCTGACAACAACACAGTGACCTACAGCAGCGTGAAAGCTTCCTCTTCTTCTGCTGGAGCCTCAGCTGATCCCAGCGACCTCTACGCCACCGTCAACAAACCAAACAAATAAGAGACCACAGTGTAGTTACAGCTCATATCATTACAGGTAATTTACACTGAGAACTGATAAATGTTTTATTATTTGAATTATTTTATGATAATATATGGGACATTTAGCTTGATGAACTTGCTGTCAGGCACTTTAATGTGCTAGTGCTGTGTTGTAGTTAAACATGTATTAGTTTTTACTGTTATTTCTGTATCTGCTGTTATTGTTTGATATGCAGTCATTTTAACACCTATATTTCTGTAGAGGTTTAACACCTCCAGAGCTCTTCACACCTTCAACAACCTTCCTTTCATGTGGTGAAACGGGTCATTGACACAAATAAAGTGTGAACTTTTTGTGACAATGCTAAATGCTAAGTAAAGGCTGTTAAATGCTTCCTTTCTTAGCTCCTTTAGCAAAGGCTACACTGGACAGTTCTTTATGAAAGGAAAGGAGATAATGCTTTCCCACAATTCCTTGCAACAGCAGCCTTTAGAGCGACTCACCA
Organism: Micropterus dolomieu; assembly: GCF_021292245.1. Taxonomy (NCBI): domain Eukaryota; kingdom Metazoa; phylum Chordata; class Actinopteri; order Centrarchiformes; family Centrarchidae; genus Micropterus; species Micropterus dolomieu. The sequence continues at coordinate 2,798 of NW_025741752.1, forward strand.
TTAGTTTCACCACGATAGACACCCATAAATGTACAGGAGCATCTAAAAAAATTACAATATCTTTATCTTTATATTTGAACTGAACCAGACTGAGAGATTAAAGGATCAGGAAACATTTGCAGGTGTTTTGAATTGATTCTCAGGTCAATTTTTATATATTATATTTATAACTTTAATTATAATTATGAATTTAAAAAACTGAGATGCACCTGTAGAAACAACAGAGCATCTATTTAACAAATGTATAAAAATATCAAAAGCACCCATCCCAGGAAACTCTATATTTATGTTTGAGTATAATTCACTCAACTTTCTCTACTTGTATATTGATTT
>NW_025741753.1:0-17028 GCF_021292245.1 Micropterus dolomieu
GCAACTCCACCTCCTCGGCCTGTGCCTCAAGGAATGTGAGTATTAATATGACTGGGAGGGGTGGATTCATTTAGGCTAACATATTCTCCATCACCCAGCCAGGTTTCAGTAAGACAAAATAAAATCAATATCATAATCTGATATAAGTTAATTTACTAGTACACCTTTAAAAGAGAGAGATCTGATGTTTAAGAGTCCACATTTAACTCTCCTATTAGTTTGCACTATTGCTCTTGTGGTTTTAATTTTTATGAGGTTTATATGCACAGCTCCTCTTCTGTTTACCTTTTTAAATAATTTCGATGGTCGGGGGGCAGACACCGTCACTATAGGATTTTCACTAAGTAACTCCTGAAATGGAGGAGCAGAGAAGTGTGTTAGACTGCGACTCTGCCTCCTGGTCTCAACTCTGGGTTGTCATGGATTTGGTCCACTAATAAACTTGGCCAGATTTCTAGAAATGAGAGCTGCTCCTTCCCAAGTGGGATGGATGCCGTCTCTCTGAATCAGACCAGGTCTTCCCCAGAAAGTCTGCCAATGATCTACAAAGCCCACATCGTTTGCTGGACACCAACTCGACAACCAGCGGGGGAATGACGACATGCAGCTATACATGTCATCACTGGTCAGATTTGGCAGGGGTCCAGAGAAAACTACCATGTCCGACATTGTTTTTGCATATGTACACACCGACTCAACATTTATCTTAGTGACCTCCAATTAGCGTAACCGGGAGTCATTACCGCAGATGTGAATAACAATCTTACTGTATTTACGTTTATCCTTAGCCAGCAGTTTCAAATAAGACTCAATGTCGCCCGCTCTGGCCCCAGGGATGCACTTAACTATGGCCGCTGGCTTCACTAAATTCACGTTTCTCAAAATGGAGCTGCCAATGATCAGAGTTGGTTTCTCAGCGGGTGTGTCGCTGAGTGGGGAAAATCTGTTAGAAACGTGAACAGGTTGGTGATGACCCGTGGGCTTTGAATGCTTACGACTATTCCTCCTTCGGACAGTCACCCAGCCCCCCTTTCCTGGCTGCTCAGGGGATGCCGGGGGACGGCTACCAGAGGCTTACTCAGGCCGTTCCGCACCGACTACCGGGGACTGGCTAGCTACAGTAGCTAAAGACTGATCTGCCAAGGTGCGGAGCCGGACTTCTAGATCACTGAGCCTCACCTCCATGTCTACAAATAAACTACACTTATTACACGTACCATTACCGCTAAAGGAGGCAGAGGAGTAACTGAACATCTGACACACCGAGCAGGAGAAAGTAGGAGAGAGAGAGGGAGAAGGAGAAGCCATCGCTAGCTGCTAAGATAAAGTACTGTAGCGTCAGCTACCAAAACTTTAGAACAACTATGAGATTGAACAGCAGTCACTAAAAGATGGAAAGAACTGTGAGTGCTTAGGCAAAATTACTGTAAAGAATAAGTGTTTAGCGAACAGTTGGCCGCTGTAATCAAACAAACGTAACTGTTATTTAGCGAGAGCAGCACAACACGGTACCAACACACAAGCACCGGAAACGGAAATGAGTCGACACGCTTACCGCAATACGTCAGCAGTACGTCAGCAGTCAAGCAGTCAAGGAGAAGTCAATCTTTCACTGGAGTCCAGTAATTGCATCACACCAGGATGTCAATTGTTACCTAAGACAAAGAAAAAACTTATGTTAATGACTACATACAAAAAATACATCAATTACAAGACAGAGGACACAGTAACAGCTGCATTATATTTAAATTAACAGATGAATTTGTGTATTTAAATTAACAGATGTATGTTTAAGCGAGCAACATTGTAAATCCTAGTAGCCTACAGTAGAAGTGAGAAATCAATGGAGAGCATAAAAATGCCTTCTTTACTCAACAGAAAATTAAACATACCTCTGGCACCATCACATCAATAATGAAGTCAACATTTTTTAGGATGCTGTAATCCAGTGGCAATGCTGACTTCACCACTTTGACTAGCTCCTCAAACTGTTGGATACAGTAAAGATAAATAGTCATCTACTCTTCAGCCACAATCACTAAATAAAAAAATTATTTTAAAATATGACCTACGTGTTCTCACTGAAAACAGATGGTTTTCCATTAAGGATCTGTTTGAGTGTCATGTTTCGCCCAGGGTTCTGCCACAGGAACATTCTGTTGGACTTGCACTCACCACTTTCCAACATTTGTTTCAGTGCCTTAAAGAATGACATTCAGTTGAGAACATTGTTTGGTGCAACATTTATATGAATAACAATAATTAAACAATACAAACATTTATTCTGTCCTTATATAAATAAGGCCTTCAACGCCTTTGTTTCTGAGGCAGGTCAAAGTACTGCAAAGTAAATAAAAAAAGTAAAACAGTAAACTAAAATGTATCACAATTGTCATAGAACAGCTATACATATTCAAGTGGTTTTCCATTGATTAAATAAGTGGGAGAAGGGTGAAGACTTAGTGAGTCAAACCTGGTGAATGAATACGGCTCAGGCAGGTCACACCCACATGTGAAAATGTCTGATGATGGATTTGGTTCGTAATTTGCAGTTTTTGTGCAGCCAGCCAATGCAGGTTTCGCATTTGACCCAATCCTCCTTTTGCACATGCTGATACAACCGCCTACAATTTCAAAGACACAAATCAATGAGCATGGAACAGCTAGAGATGTCTTATGTCTAAACTACCAACTGTGACGCAGATGCAGGATTTATTCTACATCTCCAACTTAGACTACAACTGTACAAAGCTTTAATTTTGAAGATGGTTTCTGGACAAACAAATCTTGTCTCTCCATGGATGTTAATTCCAGCAGCAACACATACAATGGTGGCTGCTACACTTTAAAAGTTGAAAGGTGTTTAATGCACTTTAGTTACTACTACAGTATAGGAGTAGTGTGGGTGGAGCTTTCCTGACAAACATTTTGCACCTTTTCTGCCGTTTACCACTGCTGTCATAGCAATTGCAGGCATGAATTGCTTCTGCCATGCATGACTCGCGCCCTTTCTCCCCCTTGAAAAAAGAAACAATTAAATGTTAAACATTTACTTCTAACTATATTACATAACCTGCAAAAATTGTATGTCATGTAGTATATGCATCTTTTAGCCAGCATAAGAAACAGTAGAGTCGTACTGTTCGTTCACTTGCACAGTTTGTCAAGATTATTGCAACCATACATATACACGCTACATGTCAATAGTTGAAGAACCCTCCAACCCCCATTTTTCTATTTTTTTATTGAAATGTAAATAGTCCAGTCAACCCCCCCCTCTCATATTACCTCAGGAACAGCATCTGCAAATAAACAGATTGCATGGTATATCCTGAGATGGCCCAACTGGATTTGGTTCAAGGGTTCATTCATCATTTCTGCTCCCCTGCAGTCAGGCTCTGCTGCCTGTTGTAATTGATCTAAAATATAATCAGTGTTTGTATCAAATGCAATTAATCTATTTAATAGCCTAACTATAATGTCTCTCATAACAATAGCATTACAGCTTACATTGTTTTACAATATCGTGTAATACTCAAGAAAAATAAATGTTGTCAGATGGATGGATTTAATGCATGCAAGTAATTCACCAATTTTTATTTTCTATAACAAAACAGTACTCACTGTGCAGACAAACACACCACAGTTGACACCATCCTTCTGTCTCTACTGGTCCGGATATGACACGGACCATTCCTTGAGGCGCCATATCTTTTCAAATGCCTTGCTAAAAAAACATACAAGTAACATTCTATGTAATCAAAATTTTAACTATATTTAAAGCTGTTGTCTATAATATTATGCATCATTGTCCTTTTAGATACCATAGAATGTCCATATCCTGTGCAGAGATGTCTGTGTACTCTTCCAAGGAATCATAGACTCGGTTCTCTCTTTTTGAGCCATCCAAAACCTGTCAACACAATGGTGTGTCTCTCTCTCAACTTAGAACTGTCTAACAAAAGCTGTAAAATATTCCCTCAATATTTTTTATAAAAAAGATGCAGCATTTTAATGTCAAGCAGTGCTCACCCGCAGAATGAACTGATTGCAAGTTTCAGGAGTCTGATGGCCAACAACTCGAGGAAAAAGAACCGTTGAGTCTTCCTTTAAGCCCTTCATTAAAAAAGAAATTGTAAATATTATTATTATTATAATATTATTATTATTTAATTAATTATTATTATTATTACAGCTGTCAAATTATGGTACGATTTGTCCTTTTGTTTCACTACAAAAAAGTTAGTTGCAGTCATAGGCTGTATTTTTGTAAAATAATGTAGAAAGAAAGGAAATTCAGATACAACACACCTCGATACACCTCAGATGCCGAGAACTGATAGATTCCCCGTTCAGCCAGTTTCTCCACCAAGCTGTGAAATGGTATGTTTGCAAAGCAAACACCTGTAAAAACATCAGAGGAGGAGCTTTCTGGTAGAAGTGCGTTGTTTATGTATGTAAAATTCTTTACAAAGACTAATTTCAATAAAACCTATCTTACATTCTGCCCATGTCTTGCCAGCTGAAGTAGTCTGGCATTGACTACCTGTTAAGGAACAAGTAAATTTATCAATATTAAAACCATCACACGCATTGGAGGCTACTTACATCATCTGTAAGCCAAGGATATGAGATATGAAGGTCATCTTTTAAGAGAGCTTGGGGACAAAGACTTTCCAGATCTGTCTGATAAACGAAAGCCTGGTCCATGTTTACAATGGCATAGTCTGTTGCCGGTGTCTTGTACAGTTTTTCCTATTGCAAGTGGATCATATTGAGAATTAGATCAGCAGCAATAATAACTGTTGAAATCAGAGTTACTACTTCCATTTACAAATGCATTATAGTGATCTACAGAGCCTAAGTGACAAAGTGGCATAGCATGAGCCAGTATGTTAGTCGAATATCCTCTCTATTCAATAAAACAGAGAAGCTCTAATTAATGTAAATTCATAGTAGGGATTGGGGGCTTCAATCTACATAAACAGTACAATTTCTGCTCAGCAAGACTATGAATTGATGGAACAATATGTCCTGCAGTCAAAACGTCTAGATTAAAACATTTTCCACACATGCAAACAATAATAAAATAATTTAAACAGACAGAAATGGAAGCAATATTTAGTTACATTACCTTGTGCTCTTTCTCTATCTGGAATTGCCCCATTGAGAATCCCTTTCTGGGCACAAGTTGTTCTGGGCTTTCTTCAGGGATTTCTTCTGCTTTATGACCTCTTGGGGCAGATGTCATCACATCTGAATGAAACAACAAACAATTCATAAAACCTTGCCAAAATTCAGTAATTTCATATTAGCATAGAGTACTTTTCAAAACATCTTACAAATTACAATGTGTCACAAAATTACCTGTACTCCAGAGCATCAGCCGTCCATCTGACCTTATTTCATGTTTTTCTTTGGTATGTTTTTCCATGTTTTGCATGAACTTCTGATTTATGATGTCATTATGAAGATGGAAGACCAACCTTAAAGAAAACATGAAGTGTGTTTCCTTCATTTGGCATAGGAAGTATCTGTGGTAAGAGAGCTCCCTGTGTTTTTTGTTCAGCCTCTGATGAATTCACACTACTGCTCAGATCCGGTACGATGTTGAGACTGTGCAGTATTTCCTCTGGCTGAGTCTGATTCTTCTGGTGAAAGCGGTCATATAGGGAGTAGTGTTCTGAAGAACCTGTAATGGGATGTGACCTTTGAAATCGGTCTCCTGTGTAGCATGTCTAAACTACATATGAATTTTAATAAATTTATGAGAATTAATACCCAATTATGAATTTTAATATTCAAAAAATATTAATCCATAAAAAGCTCTCGTTTCGAAAGGGGCACCACCGGAGTTGTTATTAACCTAGAGTCTCCGGACCTCTAGGTAGCTTTTAATAATTATACAATTATTCACCAGTGATCAGTTAGTTAATAATCGCTCAATTATCTTAAATCAATCAGTCAGTCTCATATCTAAAGGGTAAATTCTCTTGGCAAGGAATCAGAAGTAGGCAATACACACAATTCCTTGGTTACAGTGAATTTATTAACTAACTAAGGTGATATAAAAAGGTGGTTAAATACATCAGAGAAATAAACAATGGCTAAACAATGAGAATGGAGGTTCGATTGTGGGAAGCATTTGACTCATACGGCAGAGGAGAACTAATGAAAGTAAGCTATGAGTTTAGGAGTTAAAAAGACAATATTAACACTATGGGACATCCCTGACTACAGAATGCTTTGTTTTGGTCTTACTGCTTGTCGGCGGCCTGCTTTGGCCTGTTGCACGGGTCCCATGCTAGCTGCCCGATCCTGGCTTTTTGCTAGGGGATTCTCCAAGGTGTCTGATTGAAGAAAAACCTCAAGGGTTGGCCGGCCTCCGTCTGGCAAATCGGCTGTTTTCAGGTGTCCTTTGTGGTGTCCGAACAATAATGCTGCGATGATGTGTTGAGAAGAAATCCGCTTGACACTGTTCTTGATCATAAAAGTTTATTACATGAAGGAGTTCAGCATCAATTACAAGCTCTGCAGCAGCTTGGAGAGTGACCCAGCCCGATGGCCACTCTGTCTCTCTGTACATCAAACACAGCTTATATAGGACATGTTTAGGTATCTGTTAGATACCATATAAGGGTCTGAGTCTGCAAACTAAGGCACCAATCCATATAAGGGCACAGTTCTATAGGATAAGTGTAGGCATCTATTAGACACCATATAAGGGTCTGAGTGTCCACCTAACCACTGACCTCTGCTCTCCCCTTAAAATGTCACTAATCCTCTATCCAGCTGCTACAGTGCTATGTTAAACTGTTATGCGTCAAATGCACATATGTTATACACCACACCTTCGTTGCCACTGGCGAGACCACGTCGCTGGGTCTGACCTCGGTGAAGTTGGCTCGACGAAAAAGCTTAAAAGGGAACTTGGTCGTTCCTGAATTAGACCAGTGTAACTTAACGGACTGATAACTTTAACAAAACAAAAGAAAGACAATAAAACAAGTAAAGTTGCTGCAACTGAGGGACAAATCGATGTTGCGGCACTTCGTGTGTGTAGCTTCAAGCGACACAAAGACTTAATTGCGCTGGTCGATTCTTTGGGCGTTGCCGGGAGGGGCACGCCGGGAGGGGCACGCATGCCGAAGCGTCCAGAGAGCAGAGCAAAGAGGAGGAGAAGAGAAGAGCGCGAACAACGTCGTGTGTCGCTCTTTTGTTGTCTGGGACGTGGTTCCCCAGAGGGCAGTCCTTCGTTCCCGCAGGGCGGGCCGTTTCCGGTTTCCGAGGGACTGTCTTAATATGTCTATAAAAGAGAAAGAAAATCTATTTGCGCGTATTATAATCAAATATTTTCCCACAATCAAACCTCACTGGTCAAACAGTTGTACCGTTCTAAGTTTAAGCATTTGGTAACAGGAAAACACTTGTCAATGTATTGGTCATGATAAATAATGAGTGACATTTATTTCGTCCACTTGGGGGAGCTCAGGTTACATGAGGAAAGCTTAGATTAATCCAAAAACAGTTAATGCTTTGAGTCTTTGGAGACTGCAGTCTTTGTTTACATAAAGTTCAGGGCTTGGTGTCCTGGATTTTGTCACACCTAGGCGTGAAGGAGTATCCCTTTAGTGAGGTAATGAAACACAGAGCAATGTCAGTTGCCATGGTTACATGTGTTTGGCGGGGGCAGTTTAGGGTTTCCTGCCCCCTTTTAAGGAGAGTTCTGATAGGCTGTTCAGGGAAACACTAATCGCTGGTTAATGTCCCTTTTGTCAGTTTAACAGTCAGGCACCGAGAGGCTTATCTCGGCTGTTGCCAAGTGGCCAGTTTTACGATCAACTGCCCAGGAATAGCACTTAGGGAAAGCGACCTTTCCACCCCCCTTTCTTTTGGGGTCTCTTTAGCCATCTGTAGAGGGTTGATAATCAAACCCCCTGCTTCTCTCTGGGATAGAAAAGAGGAGTTGAGTCTCTAAATTATTTAATATAAAATGCACAAATCCACACTGTTGTTCACTACACCTGATGTGTCGTCCTTTTGTATGTCGGTGTTATTTCTCCTTAACAAAATATTTTTCGCCCAAGGAAGTTGAACTTTCAGTGTTTTGTTTTGTGCTGCCTGTATGTTTTCCTATGAAGCCTCTCAAAGCTTCGGTTCTGTTCAGTTGTTGGTGTTTCTTGCAACACGACCAGCAATATCATAAATAGCATAAAATGTTGATGTCTGGAGGATGTGCATAAGATAAAAGGCCATCTGCATGGTCCTTGCACTTTCTTGCCACAAAAGTGGAGAACAGTAATAAACAACAGAGTGAGTTAAGCCCATGTGCAGTACACCGCCTAGATGGAGACAAATGATTACAGATGTTTCCACTATAGGAACAGTTATCGTAAGTTGCTAAACTTTGTTATGTCATATTTACTTTTTACTCTATACCTACAGTTGATATGCATGGGAGAGCACTACAACCGAACATCATACGCAGAGATCCTCAAAATGATCTGTCCTTTAGGGAAAAAGTTTTCTTGAAATTAAATAATATGAATGTATTTGTATCCTTACCCCTTGTTCTTTGCAGCTTGGCAAACATTTTATGATAAGAAGCATTTCTTCAAGTCTGTTAATCAAGTCTGTTTCTGATCCCTCTGTCGAAACCCCCAGATCTGTGCAAGCTTTAATGAGCTCATTCATGCTTGCCTGCAGGTGGCATAATAAAACAACAATGAAGCAGAACTGAATTGCCAAGGTTAATATGAATTCTATCTGTGTAGCAGTGCAAAGTAAAAATTTTGCGGGAAACTGCTATTAAAATAATGACCACTGTACTTGGAATAAAAACATGCACCTTTTTGGATTCCATCAAACGAAGAAGTTCTTCTTCATCCAAGCACGGGCCTTTGCATGGTTTTGGCTCAGTAGCTGGCTTGTTGGCAAGACCTTTTAGGATCTCAGTCTTTGGAACCACATCACCAATTCTTGATGCAGCCTCGTATGGTGTTTTGGTGGATTGTGGTGTTGAGCTGATGTTCCATGGCACTAATGAACCGTCCAATAACAGTGTGGCTCTGTTAAAGACCAAGCAATTATTTGTACTGTATTTACAACATCTTTATCAACAAAATACTGGTACTACATCTTGGTGGATTGTCCAATGAAAAAAGTCAAGGAAAAGATTTTATTTGTATAATCCTGTTATCCAAACTATTTCGCCATCTCTGTAGATGTTTAATAGATTATGATTAAAGTATATGTGACATACGCCTAAGCAAGATGTGTTTTGTGCCCCAAACTTACCAAACAAACAATTTAACAGTTTTGTAAACTGTTAAATAGTTGAATTTCAATTAATAACCTTTTGAAATATTATATATACTCTTACAACTATCCAAAGAAGTTTTGCCAAAATATGAGACTACTACCTTAAGTAAATTTGTCATCAATGAACACAACTGAAGGGTAAGAAACAATCTGTTGTTGTAGTTGTGGAATCCTGTCGAGTAATTCTGAAATCTGACAGGTGTTCTGCAGACGGGGCAAGTTTTGATGTAGACATGGACACCTAAAAAGAAAAAGAAAAGTGAACATCACTGAAGCTAGTGGTTCTTTGATATGGGGAATTTTTATTCGCGTCCATTTTTTTTCTCCCACTTTCCTGTATTATGAAATTAGAACAAAAGAAACAAAAAAAGTTATATAATTAGACAAATCTTTGTGAACTGTAAGAACCCCGTAAACTGCTCCTTTGGTTGTAACTAGTTTCTCTTCAGACAGATCTGGTCGCGTAGGACCTGGACAGTAAGGGCATTTTGTTTCCTCTTGTGAGAACTTCTGGGGGATGTTTAGTGCAGTGTTTTGGAACACCTCTGGTAGTTTTGGAGAGATTCTTTTGGAGCTCCACATGCATTCAACTATCTTTCTTATTTGCACTGAACTTATATGATCTTCCTTTTGAAAATGACCTGCCTCCATCTTCTGTCACCATCAAGATCATCATCTGTGTCACTAGTGCAGTCCATCTCCCTGTCACTATCACGCAAGAGGTGTTGTTTCTCCTGAAAGGTCCAGCACATTGATACATAAATGTGGACACACATTCTCTTCTTGGTGCCTTTGCAACAACAAGTCTATTTTCCACTGTCCAATGTCACTCGCATCCCTCCGAAAATGCACCAACCTCTACCTTTGCTCAGTAAACTGAAAAGTAGACTTTACAGCCAGAGTAGCCATGTTCCTCGAAAAAGACTGGATAGACACATGAGGTTCCATCTTGTGTGGCTTTGTCGTTTAACTGACAAGATTCCTCTTTTGTGGAACAGGAAATCATTCCCTTTTCAACCATCTCATTAATGGAACTAATCTGTAGCAGAGGAGGTGGATTCTGAGGCTTAAAATATTTAACTCTTTCAAGATGCATGTACTCTCTGCCAGTAGCAATGGCCATAAATTCTCTGCAACTCGCAACTTCACAATCAAGCGTCTGTCTACTGAAGGACTTGCACATGTGAATTATGGTTCAGGGTCCAGATTTGTCCTGGGCAATAACAAAAATTCCTTTGTCTTCATCAACTAGGAATATTGGCTCCGTAACCTTTTGGTGTTTGTCCAATCCATGCTTTCTCAAGGTAGCTGAGGTAGAAAAGCACGCATTACATGTTGAATGGCTAAAATATGCCAGAATATTTTCCATAGACATATAATTATATGAAGGGAAAACATCTGGGTTGGTCTTTATTTTGATGATCTTACCATGTTTTTAAGGTGATGTTCAAAATCGTGCTTCCTCTGTATTGTTAATTTGCACTTAGGACGGTACTAGTGGCTTCTGTTTGTTGGTTTCAGCTGGAAGTGACATGGTATACAAAAATAGTCTATGGAAAAAATTAAAACAGAAGTGAAAAAATAAAAACATATTAGGCCAACAACACAGGCTGCTCTGACACAGATATCTGGCACAATTTGAACCAAGATTGACTGATATCGTGGAAGCAGACAGAATTTAAGTGGACTTTGTTCATCTGGTCTCTGGTCGCCAATGTGTCAACTTTACAGTATTGGCAATGACTGTCTTCTGCTTTGTAGAACTCCTCCAGCTTTGTGAAAGAAGTGTTGACCTCTAAATATTGGAACCACTTGGTATAATTACTGGTATACTGACATTGACTTAAAAATATGAAAAATGTCCCAGATACTGCTGAAAAAATGTACTAAATGAAACCATGTGGTTTACCTGTAGCCATAGCCATCACGTTGTCCACTTTCAACTATAAGGCAAACAAATAATTATTAAGACAGCTCTGTTGAGGGAGGGCTGTCTGTATCATGTAAAGATCTATTAGCCTATTACAAGATAACAGAATGGATAGTTATTAGATGGGCCCCCAATCAATATTATGAAGTTAGTTAGTTTAATGCAGGACCCTTTATTCATGTAATGGTCAATTTTGAGATTGTGGTCGATATTGCTTCCATGTCTTATTTTACTCAAATGGAAAGAAAACTTTCAAAATACACATTTAGCTTAATTAGTTAACACCTAATTTGCATATAAATCGGCCAATTGTGAAAACTTTATTAGACACATTACTGTATTTACCTGTAGTGTCTCCATTAGGTACTGAACATTAGCCTGTATGGCCATGATATATTGCCGTAGCTAACTTTAGCTAACTCATTACATTAGCTAGTAGCTAATGAGGCGTGCATGTTAGCAAAAATTAACTATATTTTCTTTTGGCTTTTAGCTAATTAGCTAATTAACTCGAGGCTCTGGTAGCATAGACTGTAGTTTATCATCACTCATCTCTACATAAGCCAAAAAAAAACACAACTGGGATAGGTCCTGGAAAATACTATAAAGTACTATTTCACTGTTTTTTTTGCATTTAGACCACAGTAGACCAGGTCCAGATCCAAAACCCCTATACCTAGAGCTCTCAAATCTGAACTAGATTAACATGAGCAGATACAACACTGAGAGCTTCAGTTTACATGCTGTTAGCAAGTCACAGAGACAAACCAAAGATAAAAGTTAACTCACCCTGCGTTCACTATAAGGTCATTTTCTTCAATCAAGTTTCCCTCAGCACTCTCATAAAAACTAAAATATGACTGGACTTCAGAGTGACTCCGCAGTGTTGTGTTCTGCCGTGACCCAAACAAACCCACATTGCGTCCAGATTTGAGAGCTCTAGGTTTTGGATCTGGCCCCGGTCTAATGTGGTCTACATGCGAAAAAAGCTGTGAAATTGTCCTTAATAATCCATAATTTTCACAAATTGAATAAAGGTTTCAAAAATCTGAAACTGTGTTTAATTGAAACTTTAGCTTCTGTGGGACAGTCTAGTCCAGATTTGAGTGCTCTGGGTAAGTGGTTTTGGATCTGGTCTAATGTGGTCTACATGTAAAAAAAAAAGCAGTGAAATCGTCCTTTAAAGCATTTTCACAAATTGATTAAAGGTTTCAAAAATCTGAAACTGTGTGTAATTGAAACTTTAGCCTCTGTGGGACAATATAGTCCAGATTTGAGATCTCTAGGTATAGTGGTTTTGGATCTGGACCTGGTCTAATGTGGAGAAAAGGCAGTGAAATTGTCCTTTTTTCATTTTCACAAATAAAATAAAAAAAATTTCAAATCTAAAAAAGTGTTTCATACAGGGCTTAAGGCTTTGCCTAAAATGCATAACAGCTTTCACAGCAGTAAGGTGCAAAAAACGGAGAATCGGTCGCTCAGCAATGTAAGTTAACTTTCACTTAACTTTCCCTTAAGTTTCCCCTTAACTGTTGAATTGGAAGCTGCGAATCAGATGCTAACTTCAGCGTCGTCTAAACTAGAAAGACAAACCAACCATCAGACACAGAGAGACATAGGCTACCTAAGTTTTAAGTATAATATTTGAGAAATTGGTTAGCTAGCTCACAACTATGTTTATCGGTTTGATGCTCTGACTTAATGAGGCGTGACAGTTTTTTTTAAGGAGGCATTACAGTATGCCTGCGCAATTTTTGCAACTTTGAGCACAAAATTAAGCTATTTGTCAAAGCATATTTGGCAAACTCAAATATGAAATATCATAGAAATGTCAAAATACACTGGAGGGGGGCTTTAAGAAAGCCAAATTCCCACACCAAGTTCTTGTCAGCTTTTACAGAGGAGCAATAGAAAGCATCCTGACTGGAAACATCACAAACTGGCATGGGATGTGCATGGCCCAGGACCGGAGGGCTCAGCAGCGGGTGATTAAAACTGCTCAGAAGATCATTGGTACCCATCTCCTGAGCATCAGTGATATCGGTGAGGTGAGGTGAGGTGCCTGCACAGAGCCCAAAGGACACTAAAGGACAGTACCCACACAGCCACAGCCTGTTCAGCCTGCTGCCTTCTGGGAAGAGATATAGAGGTTTCTGCTGCCACACCACCAGACTCACTGCTGTCTGCTGATAGACACCAGACTCACTCTATAACGTTATATTGTGACAATAAACCTACCAACCTATCTGTACCAAATTTGACACGTTTAATAAGAGTCCCGCCCTGAACATGTACAAGCCAACATTCACCCACAGTCATAACGCCACCTACTGGCAACAGGAAGTGACCTTTAATGAAGCAGCACCCGCAGCATGTTTCACCTATATATACGAAATTTCTGTGACACATGTATCATGTCCAGACATACCAAATAGCCTCTTGGAGTGATGCCTTAAACCCAACAGGAAGTCAGCCATTTTGAATTTTATGGTAATTTTTGGATGATTTGCACGCTCCATACTTTAACAAACTCCGCCTAGAGAGTTAGTCTGATGGACTTCTGATTTTCGCGTCTAGTCTAATCCCACTGATTTTCAAAAGTTGTACAAAGAGACGTAGGTAGAGAGAGATGACACGGTGAGCGTTTGTGTAATCTCGTGAGACTTGGTGCAATTCAAACATGGCAGCGTGCAGCTAAACAAACATTTCATTAAACAAACAATCCGCCAATTTTAAGCGAATTAACAAATAAGAGCAGTCAAATCGCACTGGAGGACCTCGAGGACGAGTGTTTGGAGGACCTTGAAGTTTACATTGACCAGTGTTTTCATCGAGTGGTCATGGGGAAATCAAAAAGAAACCGCACTGAAGACTCACCTGGAGCATCACCTGGAGCAGTCTCCTCACAAGGTGCAGATTTCACAGAGATCCTGGATTCAATAGACAAGAAATTGTCTAGCTTTGATGCCCGATTATCTCTGGTGGAAGTACTTCACAAAGAGTTTCAGGCTCTGCGGGAATCCCTGGAGTTCAGCCAGAAACAGGTGGTCCGGAAAACAAGGTCCTCAAAGGTTGGGTTAAATCCCTCACGGAGGGAATGACGCGGCTCTCGGCAGACAATAAAAACATTAGAGAAGCGATCATCGATCTCCAGGCTCGTAGTATGCGGGATAATCTGGTCATTTCGGGTATGCCGGAGCAGGCGGATGAAGCCCCAGAGGAGACCGTTAAAAGCTTCATCCAAAATCAACTGAAGCTCCCGGCCGAGACCGTGAAGAACATCAGCTTCCACCGGGTGCACCGCCTGGGAGGACGGCGACAGGAGAACCAGAGGCCCAGGCCCATCGTCGCGAAGTTTGAACACTTCAAGCAGAAGGAACTGGTTAAAGGCCGCGGCAGGGAGCTGAGAGGGACCAACTTCAGCGTTAATGACCAGTTTCCCCGGGAGATCCTGGACCGACGCCGAGTCCTGTTCCCGATAAGAAAGAAGCTTATTGGAGAAGGATCACGGGCTGTCATCGCGGTGGATAAACTTTACTTTGATGGCCAGCTGTACCGCGACCGAGACACCACTCCTTGGCTCTACTAAGAACCAAGTCCAGCAACAGGTGAACTGTATCACTATGCGATCATGTTTTCCCCTCTCAGTTAATTACTCCGTGACATATAGCAGGTTAATAGTTATAAAATACAGTGCACGTCTCAACAGCCTATACTGTGGTTATCTGACTAGACTGTCCAATAATGTTTTGTGTATTTTCCTCTGTTTTTGTTTCACTGTTTCTTTCTTTTGTTAATGTTGCTCTTCCTCCGCCGTTTACACGTCGATCAGCTGCGCAATTTTCATACTGTTTAATTCACAAACAGTCGGGCACACCGCTAGCACACACACGCAGGCGCATACAACATGAACACATAGACACACACACGCAGGCGCATACAACACACACAATGATACAACACGCACACTGCACACACTAGCCTTCACCACATCCCTTAGTTGAATGATGACCTCACTTATAATCACCTCTTGGAATGTACGCGGAGTTGATTCAAGGGAAAAGAGATTAAAATTTTTTTAACCATCTAAATAATCTGCAAGCAGACATTGTCCTACTACAGGAGACTCATTTACCCAAGACAGCAGATAAACTAACCTCACCACAGTTTCCTCACTCGTACTCAGCCTGTTATAACTCAAAAAAGGGGTGTCACCATTATGATAAATAGAAAAACACTCTTCAATCATAATACCACTACTATTGATCCAGAGGGTCGATTCATTATTGTTAACATTTCAATTCAAAATACTCCTTTATGTTAACATCTATGGCCCAAATGTTGACGACCCCTCCTTTTTTCATGCTTTGTTCAACTCACTCTCTGCTCACTCAGACACAGCTCTTATAATAGGAGGGGACTTCAACATGGTATGTAATCCAGCAGTTGACAGGCTCAGTACGGCAGGTGGTCACCGTATTTGGAAATCAACAGACACCCTTAAACAATACATGAGCGATTTTGGTCTTTGCGATGTTTGGCGTTCTCACCACCCCACTCTTAGAGAATATACCTTCTTTTCACCAGTCCACCACTCATATTCTCGCCTTGACTATTTTTTGGTTTATAGCTCAATTATGACAGACATTTCCAACACTCAGATTCACCCTAACACTATCAGTGATCATGCACCGGTTTCTATCACTCTTACTAAAAAAAGGGTCACACGGCCAACTAGAAGTTGGAGATTAACGCATCATTGCTTAAAGACCTAGATTTTATAAGTTACTTCAAAAAGGAGTGGGCAATATATATGGAAACTATTGACCTGCCAGGAACCTCGCCATGTCTTCTTTGGGAGGCAGCAAAAGCAGTCATGAGAGGTAAAATAATCTCCTATTCATCATACAAAAAAAAGAAAGAGAGATCTTGTGAATTAGAGCTAGAACAAAAAATAAAAACATTAGAAACTACCCTTGCTGCCTCCCCACAGGAACACATGCTGAATGATCTGAGAAAATCAAAACTATTCTAACTAAATTATAACTAAATTATTAATAAAAAGACCCAATTTCAGTTGCAAAGACTACGCTTGGAGAACTTTCAACATGGCAATAAATCCGGCAGATTCTTAGCCAGTCAATTGAAATTGAATAAAGAAAAAATAACTATTTCTTCCTTAAAGGACTCAGCTGGTAATCTGACTTACAACCCAGAAGAAATCAACAATGCATTTAGAGATTATTATAAAAACTTATATACATCACAAATTGATCCATCTAGCTCTAACATCGATGCATTTCTGAACAATATAGATTTGCCAAGGTTAGATGATGAACAGATCAGGGCTCTGGATTCACCTGTTTCAATAGCTGAACTCCAGGAAGCTCTCTTACATATGCCGAATAATAAAGCCCCTGGGCCAGATGGTTTTCCCGCTGAACTCTATAAGGAATTCTGGGAAATACTTGCGCCCACATTCTATAGGATGGTTATGCAAATTAGGGGTACTTGCATGTTGCCTCCAACAATGAACTCTGCTAATATCAGCCTGCTCCTTAAACCAGACAAAGACCCCACACTCCTGTCCAGTTATCGCCCAATATCACTTATTAACGCAGATCTTAAAATCATCTGCAAAACCCTAGCAAGAAGGCTAGAGAAGGTCACTCCTGGTATAATACACTCTGACCAAACAGGATTTATTAAGGGCAGGCACTCCACCAACAATACACGCAGGCTACTTAACGTAATAGACTATGCCACTATTCATAACC
>NW_025741754.1:0-4264 GCF_021292245.1 Micropterus dolomieu
TCTGATAAATAGGACTTAAACCAGCTTAGAGCAGTTCCTTTAATGCCAATGAAATGTTCCAGTCTCTGCAATAGGATCTGATGGTCAATGGTATCAAATGCAGCACTAAGATCTAATAAAACCAGTACAGAGACAAGTCCTTTGTCTGATGCAATAAGGAGGTCATTAGTAATTTTCACCACTGCTGTCTCTGTGCTATGATGAACTCTAAATCCTGACTGAAAATCCTCAAATAAACTATTGCTCTGTAGAAAGTCACACAGCTGTTTAGCAACTGCTTTCTCCAGGATCTTAGAGAGAAATGGAAGGTTAGATATAGGTCTATAGTTGGCTAAAACATCTGGATCAAGTTTGGGCTTTTTCAGAAGAGGTTTAATTACAGCTACTTTAAAGTACTGTGGTACATAGCCTGTTGATAGAGATTGATCATATCTAGTATAGAAGTGCTGACTAAGGGTAAAACGTCTTTAAGCAACCTATTCGGGATGGGGTCTAAGAGGCAGGTTGATGGTTTAGATGAAGAAATTATTGAAGTTATTTGGTAAAGATTGAGGGAAGCAAAGCAGTCTAAACATATATCTGGTTCTACAGCTGTTTATAAAGTTCCTGAGTTTAGAGATAAGCCGGTGCCAGTTGAGGGCAGGTCTTGGTGAATTTTGTTTCTAATAGTTAGAGTTTTATCATTAAAGCAGCTCATGAAGTTGTAACTACTGAGAGCTATGGGAATACTTGGCTCAATAGAGCTGTGACTCTCTGTCAGCCTGGCTACAGTGCTGAAAAGAAACCTGGGGTTGTTCCTATTTTCCTCTATTAATGATGAGTAGTACGCTGCTCTAGCATTACAGAGGACCTTCTTGTAAGTTTTAACACTATCTTGCCAAATTAAACGAGAATTTTCCAGTTTGGTGGAACGCCAATTCCTCTCAAGTTTCCGCGATATTTGCTTTAATTTGCGAGTTTCAGTATTATACCATGGAGCTAACCGTCTTTGTTTTATTATTTTCTTTTTTAGTGGGGCTACAGAGTCGAGTATCATTCGCAGTGAGCCTGCAGCACTATCAACAAGATGATCGACTTGGGAGGGACTGAAATTAGCATAGGAGTCCTCCATTACTTTGTGACTTGATAATGAATATAGAGCTGATGGAATCGCATCCTTAAATTTAGCTACAGCACTATCAGACAGACGTCTTGTATAGAAATTTTTGCCCAATGGCGTGTAGTTCAGCAATACAAACTCAAAAGTTATCAAACAGTGGTCAGATAAAGAGGGATTCTGTGGGAACACTATTAAATGTTCAATTTCAATACCGTATACCAAAACAAGGTCGAGGGTGTGGTTAAAACAGTGAGTCGGTTCATAAACACTGAGAGAAGCCAATTGAATCTAACAGAGTTAAACGCAGTACTGAAGCGGTCATTCTCTACATCCACATGAATATTGATATCCCCTACAATAATAGCTTTGTTCATTTTAAGGACTAAAGTTGACCAAAACTCTGCAAATTCAGATAAGAATTCAGAGTATGGGCCAGGTGCTCGGTACACTATAACAAAAAGAATTGGTTGCAGTGATTTCCAACTTGGGTGCGAAAGACTAAGAACAAGGCTTTCAAATGAGTTATAATTTAGTTTAGGTTTAGAGCTGATTAGTAGGCTAGAGTCGAAGATAGCTGCAACTCCACCTCCTCAGCCTGTGCCCCTCAAGGAATGGGAGTATTAATATGACTGGGAGGGGTGGATTTGTTTAGGCTAACATGTTCTCCATCACCCAGCCAGGTTTCAGTAAGTGATTTTAAATTTTTAATAAATTTATGAGAATTAATACCCGACTATGAATTTTAATATTCATAAAATCAAACATATTCCTCGTTTCAGGGCACCACCGGAGTTGTTATAATCCTAGAGTCTCCGGACCTCTAGGTAGCTTTTAATAATTATACAATTATTACTAGTGATCAGTTAGTTTAATAATCGCTAAATTATCTTAAATCAGTCAGTCTCATATCTAAAGGGTCAATTCTCTTGGCAGGGACATGGAAATAGGCAACACACACAGTTTCCTGATTACAGTGAATTTATTAATAAACTAAAGTTAAAGCGATATAAACGGGTGGTTAAATACAGGGAAAATAAATAATGGCGGAACAATGAGCAATGGAGGTTTGATTGTGGGAAGCATTTGACTCATACGGCATAGGAGAACTAATGAAAGTAAGCTATGAGTTTAGGAGTTAAAAGGAAATATTAACATTACGGTACATCTCTGACCACAGAATGTTTTAGATCTTACGGCTTGTCGAGGGCCTGCTTTGGCCTGTTGCACGGGTCCCATGCTACCTGCCCGATCCTGGCTTTTTGCTAGGGATTCTCCGGGGTTCTCTGTGTCTGACTGAAGAAAACGTTGTCCTCCGTCTGGCAATTCGGCTGTTTTCAGGTTTCCTTTGTTGCCACTGGCGATACCACATGGCTTGGTCTGACCTCGGTGAAGTTGGCTTGACGAAAAAGCTTAAAATGGAACTTGGTCGTTCCTGAATTAGTCCAGTGTAACTTAACGGACTGATAACTTTAACAAAACGAAAGACAATAAAACAAACTGAGGGGCAGATCGATGTCGCGGCACTTCGCGTGTGTACCTTCAAGCGAACAAAAGCCTGTTGCGCTGGCTGACTCTTAGGCGTTGCCTGGCGAGGCACGCCGGACGCGTGCCGAAGCGTCCAGAGAGCAGAGCGGAAGATCAGGGCACGAGGGGAGGAGAAGAGCAGAGAGCGAGAGCGACCTTGCGTGTCGCGCTTCTGTTGCCTGGGGCGTGGTTCCCCAGAGGGCGTTTCAGGTTTCCCGAGGGACTGCCTTTCTAAACTTAATGTCTAAAAGAAAAGAAATCTACTTGCGCGTATTATAATCAAATATTTTCCACAATCAAACCTCCAATGGTCAAACGGTTGTACTGTTCTAAGTTAATCATTTGGTAACAGGAAACAATTGTCACATTATTGGTCAGGATATTTATACATTCACGGCATTTCCAACGATGGTATGTAATACTTATTTCGTCCACTTGGGGGAGCTCAGGTTACATGAGGAAAGCTTAGATTAATCCATTTCTCCTTAGGAACTGGGGAATTTAGTTATTCAGCCTTAAATTCAAGCTGGCGATTAAGAGTATTGTATGACATTTCTTTATCATTTCTAAAGGAATTTTGTGAGAAAGTATTGTGAACAACTATTGGTTACACATTAGATGAAGGAGTGTCCTTAATCTTTCTAAAAATAAAAACACTTCAAAAGTAACTTATTTAGATTCTTTTCAGCACTAATATCAGCAACAGATAGCAACAACATGGTAACATAACTACTCAAATAGAGGCAAATGTAATCAAGTAACTAAAAGATTTAATTAAACTTAATTAAATGCTTTGAGTTTTTGGAGACTGCAGTCTTTGGTTATTTAAAGTTCGGCTTCCTGGGTTATGTCACACTTTGGTGAGACAAGGAGTATCCCTTTGATGGGGTAATGAAACACAGAGCAAGGTCACTTGCCACGGTTATGTGTGTGTGTGTGGGGGGGGGGCAGTTTTGATAGGCTGTTCAGGGAAATGCTAATCGCTGGTTAGTGTCCCTTTTTGTCAGTTTAACAGTCAGGCACCGCTTTATCAGCTTCGTAGATCAAAAAGGCGCCAGTTTTACGATCAACTGCCCAGGCATAGCAGTTAAAGAAAGCAACTTTCCACCCCCCCTTCCGTTGGGGTATCTTCAGCAGTCTGTTGAAAGTTGATCTTTAACCCCCCTGCTCCTCTCTGGGAGAGGAAAAGAGGAATTTGGAGTAGCTCCAAATTTATTCAATATAAAATGCACAAATCCACACCGTTGTCCCACTACATGTGACAGCGAGAACACAAAAAATAGGATGTGAACTGTGTTTTATTAACTTATTAAATCAACATTTCCATAACTTATGAACTATAAAAAGGCTAAAACAAATGCTTTGATACGATTCGATAGGAAAGACTTTTGCAACTGATTTTCCATGAACATCATTGGATTAGAAGTAGTAGGTCTTGTGTGCATTATCAACACAGTCTCACTCCCTACTCGTCAAATGTCTGACGCATGGTCAAGGCCCTTTGTCGTCGCTTTTTAAAGACTTGGGTAGCCCTTTTGCATCAATTATTGACGTTTAGGGATCCACAGTCAAGTTAGCAACGCTTAGCAACAATAAATATGCAATATCCGGTTACACTTTCAAGATAAAACGTAACGTTTC
>NW_025741755.1:0-5198 GCF_021292245.1 Micropterus dolomieu
TGTTGTTGGTGTTGAGGTCTCTCTCCAGTCTCTGCTGATGTCTCAGCTTTTCCTCCTTGATGCCAGCTTTCACTCTCGCTCTGGTGGTGCTATAAGCTACTTTATCACTCAACCGAAAGCAGCTTTTTTGACTCTGGATCCTGGAATGACTTTATCGTTTTAGTGATCAACACATTATCAACACATTTGCTCAACAGCAGATCCTCACTCTGCTGGTCCAGGAAAGATGATGCAGAGCTCTTCAGAGTACTTCACTCGCATATGATTATTGACAAGTTGGTACTTAGCATTAATAAATTAGAGACCAAGGCAGACTGTTTTTCTTGCACAAGGATTTCATGAATGAAAACAACCCACAAAACTGAATCTGCTGTAAATGGAATTAATATTTGGTCTTTGCTAGTGCTAAACTACATACTGTATATAACAGTAGCCTATACTATGAAATTATTATTTTTTATTTAATGTAAGAATATTATACAAATACACTCATATATATACTCCTCCAGGTTGTGGATTGGTGGTGGGGGGTGCTTTTTTTCTTTGTCCAAACAATCTCAACATTGGCTATGAAGGATGAAAGAGAGGTAATAAGCACAAAGACCAGGATGACAACAATGTGGCAGGAAGTGCTCTTTGCATATTCTGTGAAAACCAATGAGATGCATCTAATGGTCTGATGTGTCACGACCATCTCACCTCCTTCACTCACTGAAATACCTTCAAGTTTCTTAACTAGAGACATTGGCAAGATGATCCTGTTATGGGTTACGCTGCTTCTTCTTCATCAAGGATGTAAGTGCTATTTTATTATTAAGAATGTACATGCCGACTGCATCTTCTTGCATCATAACATTTACATGTACACTGTTATTTTATATATTGCATGTTTTAATTTTATTCAGATACGTTGGTTCCAGTGACCACCGTTCAAGTTGGTGAATCTGCGACCTTCACTTGTGTTTTTCCTGATGAAAAGTTGAGCAATTTTGAGCACAAGTGGTACAAGCAGCGTGCCGGGGATACTCTGAAATTAATTACGACAGTGTGGGAAAAAAACCGTCAGTATACAACTCAATTTTCTGAATCAAAATTTACGGTAAACACTGATAGGAATTCTAGCAATCTGACCATTCTGAGGATAATTCAAGAGGATGAGGGAATGTATCACTGTGCAATACAATTGGCTGATCTTAAATGGAGTGGAACATATCTGTTAGTAAAAGGTAATAGTGTGATCTACTTTTACAAAGTGTTAAACTGTCATTAAGCATATTACATTTTTAACAGTTTGGTATCACACAGGAAACACTCAGAGGACATCAAACTATACGGTCATTCATGGGCCGACAGTATCTGATCCAGACCGTCCAGGAGACTCGATGACTCTCCAGTGTTCAGTCCTCTCTGACTCTGACAATAAGACGTGTCCAGGAGATCACAGTGTGTACTGGTTCAGAGCCGGATCAGATCATTCTCATCCAGACATCATTTACACTGATGGAAATGGACATGATAAATGTGACAAGAGATCTGACTCTCAGAAAAGCTGTGTTTATCACTTCTCTAAGAACATCAGCTCCTCTGATGCTGGGACTTACTACTGTGCTGTGGCCACATGTGGAGAGATATTTTTGGGAGAAGGAACTAAAGTGGAAATTGGTATGACTTGGTGTTCAATGATGGAAGTAATTCTCAAAATATGTTATAACAGTATGATTGATAAGTGTCTTTGTTTGTTTTCTAGTGCAAACACCACATTCAATATTCATTGCAATGGCGATATTAATTGTCTGCTTGGTCATTTCTGTTGCTGGAAATGTTGTCCTCATCTGCAAACGAAAAGTACACAAACAATATGAAGGTGAGTGCTGGGAACAAGAAAAATAATTGCAAAAATGAAAATTCTCTTGTCACCTTGACATATAAGATTAAATGTGTTTATGCATTTTATGTACAAGATCGGATAAATCTTTACAATACACGTTCCAGAGTAAAATGATCAGACTTTTTGAATATAATTAATGAGCTGATTAATAATAGTATACATTCTAAAGAAAAACAGTCTCCTTAGTGTTTGTTGTTCTTTTGTGTACCTCATTAAACTCAGCCGCTACATTTTATCTGAATAATTAATTTCCAGTCTTTGGATTTGTAGTTTATACCAGTGTACTCTTACTGAAAAGTCATATTAAGTGCATTTCTCTACCAATATTTATTATCATGTTCATCTTTAGGAATGGAAAGCGCTGTTTCAGAAGCACAACATGACAACTCACGCCAACCAGCACATGACACTGTAAGTGATAATACCAAATGCATTTTATTATAATTGCTTTAAATACTTTGAAAGGAACCATGTATTTATGTCACTATATATAGGTGCATCTCATAAAGTGAAACTTTCATATATTCTAGATTTATTACACACTAAAGTGAAATATTTCAAGCCTGTTTTTAATCTTGATTACAGCTTAGAGCTTACTGAAATCAAAAATAAAGAGTCTTAAAATATTATAATTTACACCGTCCCAGTTTCACTCTGCGTGCTGGGGGACCTAAGAGACATTAGTATAGAGGTTGACACATCATACATGCTTCTCACTGCCTTATGCATCACCAAGAAAACTATCCTCATGAACTGGAAGGCCAAAAAGAATTTAAGTATCACCCAATATAGGAATCTCCTTACAGACCACATTAGCATGGAGAGAATGTCTGCTATAAAAAAAAACTGATCAACTTTATCACTTTGAGGGGGGGGGTGTTTACGGCCTTGCTGCTCAGGGTCCCGTGTGGCCGGTAGGTGGGTCAGCTCTTGGATGTGTCACGGTGCGGACGTGGGGCATTCTGGCCTGATTGACTGGTGTCGGGGGATTGATTTTTTTGAATGTTGATTGATGCCGTGGTGTTGGCTGGGCGCAGGGGCGGCGGTTGGCGCCAGCTGGCAGCGCGTTATTAGGCTGTTGTGTGGCATTGGTTAGATTTTTAGCGGGGTGATGTTGGTTGGCTCACCTGTGTGTCGCGGCTGGCTTGCGTGCTTGTTGGGAGCGTCAGGTATGGGCCTGGGGCGGGTCTGCGCGTTGGGGGGCTGGGCCCACTTGGACCCGTCCTGGGGCTGGGCGGGATTGACGCTGGCTCTGGGGCTCGAGGGGCTCTTGCTCTCACAGTGGGGGCATTTGGGAATCCCTGGGGCACATGGCCGGTGTTGTCGGGGTGGGTTTTGGACCTCTTCCTTTGCGGGTGGTTGACTGGCGGGGCTGGGCCCCCATCCGGGGCCGGGACAGGCCTCGGGTCTACGGAGCTCAGGGGCTGCTGGCTCTGCATGCACTCTGGGGGGGGATGCCTCCGGCTGGGCTGGGGGACTGGGGTGGTTGGTTGTTGCATCGTTGCTGGTTTGGTTGGCGTTGCATGGCGGCAGAGGGCGTGCTGTGCATGAGGGATGTTGGGCTGACGCTGGTGGCCCCCTGCTTTTCCGGCGGTTGGGGGGGGCAGTGGACTTTTAGCGGCGGGTGCCCTTGCTGCCGAGTGTGGACTCTTTGCTGGCTTTAGCCATTGTGTTCTGCCACTTGCTTTCTCTCATTTGCTCAACCTCGCGTGCAGGATACGCGGGGGCCTGCCGGGCGGTGGGTGTCACTGTGTTTGTGCGGTGTGCAGGTTGGGGTCGTCACTTGCGCGCTGATGTTGATGACTGCGTGACATTTTGGCGGTTTGGTTGCCTGTTTCGCGGCGGTGGGGTGCCGGTCGCGGGGTGGCACTGGCCTCTGTTGTGTGCACCGCGGTCGGTCCGGGTGCCGCTCTTCTGCAGGTTCCGCCTTTTGCTTTCCGACGGCATTGCGTTGTCAACTGGCATTTGGATGGTCAATGTCTTTGGCATTTGTTGGTCTTCTGCTTTTGCGTCACAATTCGTCTGAGAGTTAAGTTCTCTCCCACCCCTATTGGCTACTGGGGGCCCCACTGCCTGTCGCTGGAGTCGGTGTAGGGCGGTTGTGGCATCCCACTCTCACTATGAACTACATTCTGTAACAGGCTTATGTACACAAACATATACACACACATACACATACAGACACTCTCACCCACACGCACTCAGACACATACAGTCTCACATATAGACACACACACAACAACTCTCTCTGGTAGAATTATTCTTGATGTTTTTCATTCAATTACTTATTTAAATTAATTGTTATTATTTCAGCTCTCACGGTGGTGCTGTGTTGTATATTTTTTCTCGTTTTCATTTCTCTCTCAATTCTCTTCCTATGTCATCTGTTTATTGATGCTGTTCGGCTGGTTGTCTCTTTGTTTTTGTTTGTTTTTTGTTTGGTTGTTTGTTGTTTGTTTTTCTCTGCCCCAAGCCCCCCTCCCTGTTCTCTCGCAGGTGTTGCCTTCTGCTATTTCCTGTTGTCCCCACCCCCAATCCCCGTTCTCTTGCAGGTGTTGCCTTCTCTCTGTGCTGTCTGTTTATGTGGTATTTCTATTCCCCATCCCCATGTCTGTCCCCTGTCTGACCCGGTGACAATAAATTTGAATAAACAACAACAACACAGACAAAGGAGTATATTAATACTCTTGTTAAAGTAAAATCTGTCTGGTACAATATGGTATCCAGCTCCTCATACTCACACCAGGCTGCCGGGCAGGACAGGTTTTTAAAAAATTCATTTGATAAATAAATAAATAAATAAAATAAAACATTTTTATAATACAGAATGTTGACCTTCTGAAAAGTATGTAGTAAGTGGTCAGGGCTCCGTTTGCATTGATTTCTGCGGCCCAGTTGCTTTGTTAGCGGCCTTCAGCTCATCTGCACTGTTGGGTCTGGTGTCTCTCATTTTCCTTATGAGAATACCACATAGATTCTCTAGGGGGTTCAGGTCAGGCACGTTGGCTGGCCAATCAAGCACAGTAATACCATGGTCAGCCAACTAGTTACCGTTTTGGCACTGTGGGCAGGTGCCAAGTCCTGCTGGAAAAGGAAATCAGCATCTCTATAAAGCTTGTCAGCAGGTGGAAGCATGAAGTGATCTAAAATCTCCTTGTAGATGGCCACATTCACTCTGGGCTTGATAAAACACAGTGGACCAACACCAGCAGATGACATGGCACCCCAAACCATTGCTGACTGGAAACTTCACACTGGACTTCAAGCAACTTGGATTCTGTGCCTCTACACTCATCCTCCAGACTCTGAT
>NW_025741756.1:0-3837 GCF_021292245.1 Micropterus dolomieu
TTGTGTACCTAATTTTGTTGATTCTTCTTAAAATCTGTTTTAAATGAACAACTTTTTTTGTTACTTCCTTTACCCCTCACGAGCTAGGTCGTGACAATGAGCATAGCTTCCAGCTGCAGCAGTCAGTTCAGTTTCTGACTGAGGGAGTTTTTTGTACAACGGTTTTTCACTGTGTGAACACATTCTGACTGTTGATATAGTGTTCACTCTGACAGTAGTAAACTGTTGCATCTTCAGTCTGGACTCCACTGATGGTCAGAGTGAGTGAAATATGAGAAGACACAATAAAAGTTTGAAAGTTTGGTCGACAACATAATAAAAGAGGATCATGTGTTGAAAGTTTTCACAGCCTTTTTTGTTGGACTTGTTGGAATTGGAAATTAAATTGCTCTGATTATGTAATTCCAACACATCTTTGTAGTGGTCTTGATTCCACATTCTGACTTAAGAGCACATGAACACACCAAAGTCAGAGGAATGACTTTACAGCTCTGGAAATGGGACCATCCGAGGAGCACGTGAAAGCACCATGAGCCAACCCCCACCACTGGATGCTACAAAAACTTTCACACTGAACCTTCAGGTATGAATGCATCAAAGGAACAAAAGGTCACTTAATTTTTTATCTTTTGTACTGAAACCTGTCTGTTGTCATGGTTTCTGAGCTCAGCTGATGTGAAAAGACACCCTTGTTTTACATATGACTCAATATCTTTAACTCTCATTTGTAATTTACTGAATGTTTACTGTGTGTTGGATGCTGCTTTTTTATTGTTGATCAAAAAGGCACAGACAAAAAAAAGTTTTATCCAAATTCATGAAAACGTCACATCTGCTCTCTCTCTGTCTCTCTCTCTCTCTCTGGTTCTGTCTCTCTCTCCTTTTACACATGTTAACATTAATTTTCTTGTTGTGTTATTGGTGGTTTTAATAGTTCAACACAATAAAAATGTCATCAAATAGCTTTCCTTGTGGATTATGTTCATAAAATTGACAGGTTATGATTTTTTTTCTGCCATGCATCTAATATTACCAGTCATTTCAATAAGGTATGAAGACACAATAATAACAAGACTGTCTTTTTAAAATGTTACGTCTTCATTCTTTAATGACTGGGGTAACATTAACCTTAATGATATATATATATATAATATATAACCTGTGATTGGGCGCTATATAAATAAAATTGAATTGAATTGAAAGGATTAAATTTTTTTTATTTAATTTTAATATAAAACCACCCATTTATCTTGTATTACAGGAGATTCTTCTTGATGAAGATCCACATGTTGTTTAGACATAATTTGTACCCAGAAAAGATGGTAATGATTAAAAAAAATAAGAATGTCATGAATTTTATATTTTAGCATTAGAAATAAAGATTAGGATATCATCAGCTTAAAGTGATACAACATGACTGTGATGTACGATTTTACAGTTTTTCTCCATTGCTTAAACACTATAAACAGGCTTTTGAGCTAAAATTTCAAAACCATAACCATGCTGTACTGTACAGCACACTTAAGAATAAAAAAGAGTAGAGTCACAAACGACCTACGAATGGCAGCTGATGCTAGCTCACATTCCCTCCTCAAACTCCTCGAACTGTCTGCTGCTTTCGACATTGTAGATCATGGCATACTTCTAAACCGGCTCCACCAAACCATTGGACTCACTGACACTGCTCTTAACTGGTTTACATCGTACCTCACTGACAGAACAGAGTACATTTCACTTGGTAGCGCAAGGTCCCGGCAACACACCGTCACCTGCGGAGTCCCCCAGGGGTCAGTTCTTGGCCCCATCCTCTTCATCATCTACATCCTCCCCCTCGGCAACGTCATCAGTCACCGTGGAGTCTCATTTCACTATTATGTTGATGATACATGAAATCTGACCTACACCCCACTACAACTTCACCAACATCATCATCGTCTTCAACACTCACCGCCTGTCTGGAGGAGATAAAGGTTTGGATGAAACACAACTTCCTGCAGTTGAACAGCTCCAAAACTGAGGCAATTCTTGTTGGCACCCCACATCAAGTTCAGTCATCCTCCATAACCGTTATAACTATCTCTGGTCAAGACATTCCCCTCTCCACAACAGTCACAAATCTAAGATTTGATCCGCAACTCACCTTTGAAGCCCATATCAAAAACCTGTGCAAGATCTCATTCTATCATCTCAGAAATATTGCAAAACTCCGTTCTACACTCACCTTAGCTGATGCTGAAAAACTGGTCCGTGCGTTTGTCTCCTCCAGACTGGATTACTGTAACGCACTTCTATGAGACTATTGAGACTTTTAAAAAAGGCCTAAAAACATTTATTTTTAGAAGAACTTATGAGTTTTAACCTTGCACAATAATGTTGTTGCACTATTTATCTATATTTTATACACTGATGTTTTTACCTGGCTTTTATGATCTTACCTGTAGCACTTTGAGGTTTTTCTTAAATGTAAAGTGCATTAGAAATAAAATGTATTATTATTATTATTATTATTATTATTATTATTATTATTATCTCACCAGTGTGTAAGACTGTGTTGTACTGTGTGTGTTTTTGAGGGCTTGTGTGTTATGTCTGAGGGCAAAGTTTGGTTTTCCAGCAAGATTGAATGGTTTTGAGTGGAGAGCTTCATTTTGACCTGAAAATAGGATGTTCTGAGAATTGGGTGAGAAGTTGTGCATTTGTGTTTGAGTTTCAAGAAAAAGAGGCATAATTTCCAGAAATGTGTCAGAGCAATCGAGAAAAATCTACAGGCCTCTGCAACAAGTTTTTTGAAAATGAAGATGGAAGATTGATTTTGGGATTTTATATATAGTTGATCTACTTATATTTAAATTATACACTTGTAAGTATAGTTTTATGACTTCAGTTGATATTGAAACTTTTTTTAAATTACATTTAATTAAATTAATCTTTGGTTATGAAGGTTTCTGATGCTGAACTGTGTTCATATTTTCTTTTAACTGGAAATCATTAAAATAGCTGTGATCCAGTAAGAGGCTGAGGTCAAAGGTCATGAGAAAAACCTTTCTCATTACAGTTTTTCACAATTGCTAAGATCAAATCAAACACTTGCCTCAAAACCATTTCATCTGTGCTCAAAATCAAACAATGCTTTCAAAACATAAACACAGCCAGTCAATAGGTAAAACACTACAGAGCATCTCGTCCAGGGCATGTAGTTACAGAAAATGTTTTTTTGCGTAGAGGAAACGCATTTTCCAATTTAAAAAGTATAGTAATCACAACTTAGTACAGTAAACATGTAGTATACTGTAAGTACTGCAAGTAATACAGTATTGAATATCTGTATATTCAAATACATTAAGCCCAAAGAACAAAGAAAACTATAAATGACAAGCACATTACACTCAAAAATGTTGTGCAACATTATATCAATATTAATGCATCTTATCCAACGAAGGTTAAAATCAAGGGCAACTGGACTTGGTTGAAGATACTGGAAGACGTTTCGTCCCTCATCCAAAGGACTTCTTCAGTTCTGACTGACTGGCAGGGAAACTCAGCTATTTAACCTCAGTGGGGTCGTTATCCCGGGTCATCGATACCGCTGGTTCGTTAGTGTTCCTTGTTGCTGTGACGACAGTCGTTACAGTCGTTAAGACTACCTGTGGCCAAGACTGAACGACCATCGTTGGTATCTTCACCTGAGGCCAATAGGTTACGTTTGTTGAGTTTCCTGGGAAGTGATGAAAGGACAGCATTGTAAGTGGGGGATAAGTGGTGGCGTAGACCCCCTCCTCTGTTCAATGACGGCTTCTCAACCCTGGTGTAGATGCTTCCTTGACACCTCTTTCAAAC
>NW_025741757.1:0-4735 GCF_021292245.1 Micropterus dolomieu
CCGTCATTGAACAGGGGAGGGGGTCTACGCCACCACTTATCCCCCACGTACAATGCTGTCCTTTCATCACTTCCCAGGAAACTCAACAAACGTAACCTATTGGCCTCAGGTGAAGATACCAACGATGGTCGTTCAGTCTTGGCCTCAGGTGAAGATACCAACGATGGTCATTCAGTCTTGGCCACAGGTAGTCTTAACGACCGTAACGACTGTCGTCACAGCAACAAGGAACACTAACGAACCAGCGGTATCGATGACCCGGGATAACGACCCCACTGAGGTTAAATAGCTGAGTTTCCCTGCCAGTCAGTCAGAACTGAAGAAGTCCTTTGGATGAGGGACGAAACGTCTTCCAGTAGCTTCAACCAAGTCCAGTTGCCCTTGATTTTAACCTTCGTTGGATGACTATGACCTGGATGACTGAGAATCTTCATAGACATGACAGCAATTTGTTTCTTCATAACTGTTAATTGACTCATTGAATTGGGTTACAATTATTATAAATGAAAGACTCAGCTTGCTTCTCTTGCTCCAAAACGAAAAGACCCACTTTTCCACTGTCAAGTCTCAAACGGATCTTGCTGGAAAATAGTCGGCTTAATTTGTGTTCCTCTTCTTCTCTCAATGGGGAATTGCAATTGGGTGGTGCGCCTCATTAATGTGTTACAAAAATCCATAATAGTTATTAGTCGTATATCAGATCAAGAGAAAATATTCAGGACTATTTGCACCGCGCATTAAAACTGTCGCCACACCGGGGTCACGGTCACTTCCTAAGAGATCCGGTTACCATATTCCAACTCACACTTATAAGTTAACACATTGAAATTTACATTTCACTGAACTGGCTTACAAACTCATTAAATTAAGTTGAAATTTCATAACTTATTATGTTAAGTGGAGGTAAATTATAGAAAGAAGTTCCTATAACTTATTGATCCAAACCTTTTTTACAGTGTATGATCTAATGTCTAATGCTTAATTTTATATGCAGTAATTGGTAAATTAATTCCTTATAGCTTATTGGAATACAAGTTCAGTTCAAAGGCCTTTAGTAATGTTCATTTATTGGCCAGAGAGCAAGTGAAGGGATACAATTTAGTATGTGTGTCAATCTGAACACTCATCAAGTACAGATTTTTTTCTGATGCTGTCAGAGTCTTTGTTTTTTTGTAGTACTGTTTTCTTTTTATCATTTGTTGTTTTTGTTGTTATTTTACATCCTCAAAGTAAAGACATCACTCAGTAAAACTACACCCATCTTGAAATCTACCTGGGTAGTTGTCAGCTGGTCTGCTGGTGCTACCTACAAACGCCAATATTTCCCCTGTTTTAATAGATATGTTTGTTATAATCTCTTTCAGAGTGGATTTCACAAAGCAGAGGGTCGCATGAGCCAGAGAAAGCCGTCGACTGACACAGCTCGAATTATATTTCATTTTTATCAGCAAGCTTAAAAGCAATAAGCTTAAACTGTATGACTGAATGACTTAGCCACTGTTCAGACCTGGCATCTTGGTTGATCCGAGCTCAGGGGGGCAGCTAAAGGTAAGTCAGTTTCGATTTCGTTGCGTCTGACGTCGACGTGAAGTGTTAGTTCATACGTTTGCAGACCCAAATGGTGAAGTTGCTTCCAATGCTAATAATAAAGTAGACTGCAACACGAGGAGTGAGTTCGAATGTCGCTCTCGTGAACGCGCAGAGGTGTGTCCGGCGGCTATGGCCTTCCATACCCGGCTGCCGACCAACGCGCCAAGTACACGGCAGTGTGAGAGACACTGAAAACGGCTTGTTGTGCCGCCTGGCCTCGGTGGCATGGCGGCCTCGGTATTTACGTCGGAAAGCCGGTGGGCGAGAGTGTTGTGTCGTTCAAAGAACGTTTCGTTCATAAGACCTAATTGTGTGTATGACTCGGGAGGAACGGGTTGTCTCAGTGAGTGATTCGTTAATTTTTACGCATGCGTGAAGGATCTTGGACTCTTACGTTCACTCGTCACACGGCAGCTGCATGGGCTCTGTCAGCACAGGAAACACAACTGATTAGTTCAGGACTCTTAACTGTGGGTCTCTGGGTTTGAGTCGTTCATTTGTCACGTGACAGCTCCTACTGTGGAGCAGGAATGAACGACTCGTTCAGCGCTCACGTGGGTCCTCCTCAGTCTTTTGTTCATTCGGCAGGCTGAGTTACTGCCAGCGCCGGAGAATAAGAGGGAGGTCGGCTGTCGGGTAACTGGACTGATATTTTATAGCTATTTTGTTAATTACATGACATTTAATAAACGCTATGACAGCACAGTGATGTTGTGCTGAGCTGGGGTGGTGATGGCGTATAGATAGGATGCTTGCCTTTGGTGTGGGAGACCTGGGTTCAATTCCCACTGTGCCCATCCACCATTGTGTCCTTGAGCAAAACACTTAACCCCTCGTTGCTCCAGAGGCGTGCGACCTCTGACATGGATAGCAATTGTAAGTCGCTTTAGATAAAAGCATCAGATAAATGTAATAATGCCAGACTGTTATTTTACTTTTATGCTTACTTGAATAATACTCAGCACTTTGTAGACAACTTGTGCCACTTTGACAGTAGTTTTGGTCCTGATACGTGCGTTTTTTTAGACACAAACGTCCATTAATAATACAACTTCATTATGCATTTAATACATATGTGTTGGTAAACTTAAACTGTATAAACCTTTGTATCTATATAATAAAGTCTCACATCAGAAACGCATCAGATTTGAGTCTGTTTTTCCCCATCCAACTTAAATTTTTTAGCTAAGGTTACTTAAAAAATGACATGGCCTTAAACCATAGAAATAGATTGTAATGAAGCAGTCTTTCACTTAATGTTGAAGCAAACAAATTGAGTTGGAAAGACAGAAAACTTTAAGTTAACTTATAATAAATTTAAGTTGAATTAATGAAAACCGTTGATTTGAAGCACTCAGGTTATGAAATACATCTTTTCATAACCTTTTCATACATTTACAACTTGTTAATTTAATTTGGAAAAAATGTATTTGTTTGTTACCAATTGAAGTAATTTTTTTTAAGTTGGACGTTAAGTCATAACAAGGCAAATACTGACTTTCTGAAAGAAAATCTAAAACAGGAGAAGCAAATGAACAGAATCTCCTCACTTTGATAGAATCATTCAAACCCCACAGGACATCATGCAAGTCGTTCTTGAAGGTGTTGCCCCGTATGAAATCAGATGTGTTTTAAAGCATCTGGTGCTCTCAGGGCATATGGACGTAGACACATTCAACAGTGCACTTATTTGTTTCCCTTATTCTCCTGTGGATGCAAAGGATAAGCCTTGCCCCATATCTGTCAATA
The DNA here is from genome assembly GCF_021292245.1 of Micropterus dolomieu. Classification (NCBI taxonomy): domain Eukaryota; kingdom Metazoa; phylum Chordata; class Actinopteri; order Centrarchiformes; family Centrarchidae; genus Micropterus; species Micropterus dolomieu. Next base: position 3,340 of record NW_025741757.1, read on the forward strand.
CACTGTCATCAAATGACAAGAAGTTGCAGCAGTCAGCTGGGCAGATGCTGCTTTTGTTAAAGATCCATTTCTCATGGACAAAACTGGAGAGAACGAAACACAAATGCTACGAAAGTTGTTAGAGATGGTCAAAATTCTGTTTTCACCTATTATTGTTCTCTCAAGTCTTTCAAGGCTGAAGCTTTTAATAGAGCAACATTTAAAACAACTGTTTCCAGATGCAGATATTATAGCTAAACAGCATTACTTGCTGCATCTTCCTTCTCAGATTAAGGCACTTGGTCCTACTGGGAGGCATGTGTGGCTGAGAAACATCCAATGTGTTCCAGTGAAGCTGACATGGGCCCAGCCTGTGAGGGGAAAAATGTTCACTATGTAGAAGGAAAGATTAAAGACTTCTTAGGAAAAGAGCAAGTTGAACATATAGTTTCGGCACAGTGGATCAGGCAACATGGAAATAAGCATACATGTGGAAAATCTTTGGTTATTTCTAATGTCATCAGTGATACTCCAGAGTTTGCACTTGTGAAAAACATTTGTATTTAAATGCGTCAGTGTTTTGTTTTGAACGCCAACCTCTCTCTACAGCTGGGTGGAATGATCAGTATTTAGCTCATGAGGCAGAAGTTCCCGACCGAGCTCAAGCCAATATTTTCATGGATGCTGAAAAGCTTGTTGATTATCCACCGTACTACTGTGTAAACTTCGATAATGGCAAGTACATTCCACTGAGGTATGATCTCACACACATCATCAAACATCATTCTTGAGTCTGGACTGAGTGTGGCTATTTGGGCGCAATTTCTTTTTTTAAGCACTGAAACTCTGTAATTGATGACAGCATTTATTTATGTTAACCTGCAGTTTTCAATAAAGCAGATTTGTTGTCTCAATTCAAGTTAAGTCCATATCCTGAAACAAGACTATTCATCTTTTATGTCTATGAAGATTCTCAGTCATCCAGGTCATAGTTATCCAACGAAGGTTAAAATCAAGGGCAACTGGACTTGGTTGAAGCTACTGGAAGACGTTTCGTCCCTCATCCAATGGACTTCTTCAGTTCTGACTGACTGGCAGGGAAATCTTCACGGTTTGCAGCATCCAAGGGCAGTACCACTCCGGGCTGCCGCAGTGCTCCCTCAGTGACCCCTCAAATCTGCCAGCCACAGACCAACTCCCACTCTCCCTTGTCCCCTACTTCTGGGACTGTTCCCCCCTCAGGCAAGTTGCTAGTTTGCCAGTCTGACACGGTCCCCTCTGCCATTCCTGGGCAAGGCTTGGGTTCTTCAGTTCGCCCAAGACGATGTCAAGTTAGACCTCCCAGATACCTGATGGACTATGTTCTAAAGTAAGACTGTTGCCTTGTTCTTCTAATAGCGGTTGCTGCTTCTCCGTA
>NW_025741757.1:4755-11624 GCF_021292245.1 Micropterus dolomieu
AACAGAGACTGTGCCCACAATCGTCAGAAACGGCAGTATGACAACAGTGCCAAGCACACTCCCTATGTGCTCGGAGACCTTGTGTGGTTAAATGACCCTACTACAGCAAAACAAAAACTCGCTCCACACTGGAAAGGCCCCTTTGAAATATTGGAGTGCCTCTGATGTGGATTCTCCGGGAGTGACCTACAGGATTCATTACCTCCTGGATCCGTCTAGTAAATCCCAGGTAGTCCATTACAACCGCCTCAGACCTTACAACGCACCTGTGCCTGATTGTGGACAGAAGACACCTGTTTGTGAGTCATCTTTGCAACCTCAACTCCCTTAGTTGACGGCATTGTCGGGTGCTTTTCCCTTTACATCTTCACGGTTTGCAGCATCCAAGGGCGGTACCACTCCGGGCTGCCGCAGTGCTCCCTCAGTGACCCCTCAAATCTGCCAGCCACAGACCAACTCCCACTCTCCCTTGTCCCCTACTTCTGGGACTGTTCCCCCCTCAGGCAAGTTGCTAGTTTGCCAGTCTGACACGGTCCCCTCTGCCATTCCTGGGCAAGGCTTGGGTTCTTCAGTTCGCCCAAGACGATGTCAAGTTAGACCTCCCAGATACCTGATGGACTATGTTCTAAAGTAAGACTGTTGCCTTGTTCTTCTAATAGCGGTTGCTGCTTCTCCGTAGGTAATGTGAAACTGGGACGTTTCTTTTCGGGGAGGAGGAAGAAATGTAAGAGTTAATGTAAGAGAAGTTAAGTTAATTCATATTTTTGAGGTAATTTACTACAAATATATTTACAGTGTTTACTCAGTTCACTGCATTTTTATTTGTATCACAGTTGGTATCTACATATTTAAATGTTTAAATCATTACATTTGAATCTGTAAATTCGCTACGATATTAAGCAGAATCTACCTCTGTGTTTTATTTGCATTTACTTCAGTCTAACTCCTGCTAGCTCCTGATTGGTTAGTCCAGTCATGTGAGAGGGAGGACAAGGAAGTGTTGTTGTTGTGAGGGGGGCTGACGAGCTGTGGAGAGTAATGTGCTGCGTAAGAAAGTTATCTGTCTCCATCCTGTTGTTTCTTCTCATAAAGAGTGTTCCAACCACCTAACATCGAACCCCCACGTTACAATAGCACAGGCAACAACAGTAAACATCTCTGGCTCAGTGTAACGTTACAAAACATTCAGATAGCGCCATCCCCCTTTTATCCCCCGACCATGTCGCTGTTTTAAATGAGAAACATCAAGTCAGTTGTTGCTAATAAACGTTAATTCAGTGATTTAAGTTGACCAGCATGAAAATGCATTAAAGTTTTGCTTTTAAACGCTACACTATTCTTTGTGGTGTTCATCAATAGTTATAAATGATCAGTATATATTTTATGAACGTTAAGAATCATTAACACATTATGACACTTAGTAAAAGTAGGTTACCATCTCTTGAAATTCAGCAATGTGAACAGCAAAGTGTCTGAAAAGGACCTTCATAAGTGAATGGATAATTGGGCAAAACAGATATTGAAGGCTACCTGCCGAGATTTGCATCCACCTCTTTTCTCAGTATAACAGAGCGTTACCTCCCTCGAGGTGAATGCAATTCACGGCAGGCATGCAGAAATCGGCACAACACCTGTGCTGCAAAACGTTACTAGATCTCGTGGGAACAAGGCCTGATCATTGTTATAAACTCACAGTAAGCTCACGCAGTCAACCGGAGGTACATGCTCGCTAATAACTGTTTTGAAGATGGGTCTCCGACATTGACAGCGTTGTGTTGGACAGATTTGTGCAGCAGTGTTTATGATATCAACCATTCAATTCACAGACGGGTCTGTTGTCCATGTTTGTGAGAGAGAGAAAGAGAGAGAGAGAGTGAACGAGTGAGAGGATGTACAGAGCGAATATGCGCTGCCATCAAGAACAATTTTAAAATGGGTCGCCAAATTTACTTGGCCGGCTGTTAATCTACCCGGGCCTATGTGTGGGAAACACTGTGTTATATATATGTTGTTGGTATTTTATTTATTTTCTACTGAAACTGTGGATCAGCTGATGGTTTTAGGACGTCTCATTCTGTTGAAGTTGTTGGACTATATACATACATGAACACATACATATTTCTTTTGGCTGGGTTTAGGCTGATTTAAAAATTGGTTAACAAGGTCTTGGGAATATAAAAAAAATCTAATTAACACAGTATTTACACCTGGTTGGTTACATGATAAAAAAAAATTAATTATAGTAATTAAAAATGTATACTTTTTGTACTTTTTAAATTTTCTGTTTAGATTTTCTTCCTGGAAGCCAGCGGGGCCACAACAGAAAACGTGGGACATCCTTGCCCACATGTTCCATGATGATGTTGGGAAAAAAACACTCAGTTGGCACTGGAGACGTTGCTCCTGTGTAAGTGATTGTAATATATATTTAAAACAATCTGAAGTCACACAGCAGGCTTAGGAAGTGTTCATTAGCACTACTTTAAATAAACACAACCATACTTATTAATCAACGCAGAGGATTGGGAGTCAACACAGGGGGTTTCAGAAAACATTGCAGGGTCTGTTGGCTAAAAAGTTGAAGTCTTAATATCACGCAACAACACATCATCTGGCAAAGCACTGAGCTGGCCTCAAGATATGTGCAAACATATATATATATATATATATATATATATATATATATATATATATATATATATATATATATATATATATATATATGTGCCTACACATTTCTGGTAGCCTCTGAAATTTGACTGTTACATTGTGATTGTTGTCATGCAAGTTAAAATAATTTTTGGCGCATTACTTTTATATAGGGTCAGTTATACAGTGTTTTGACATCTAACACGCCTTAAAACGCATGGATCTTTCACTCCAACCAGCCTTCCTGGGTGATATTTCATGGTCTAATCGGCACATGAGGACACGCTTCCATCAAGTTTTTGAACGCAGTGCTGTTTTCGGTCTGAACACTGTCTTTCACTGGGTTCCAAGTCGTGGCCAATATGTAGTTAATTACATTGGTGTGGGACGCTGATTTGTTATAATTTGTTTTTTAGATTAAACTACTGTGAATAACATGATCTTTAGAGGTACAGTGAAGTGTACAGATTCTACATTTGGATAAAAACTGTAAGGAAACAATGCTATTGTTATTAACTGCTGGCTCTCTTACGGCCGTAGCAGAGCTGGATTAAGTTGCTAATACAAACTCAATTTTCCTATTTTCTGCTTCATGGTAAAAGTATTTAACTAAAGAACCGCAGGGTGGCTTAAAGGTTATGTATTTAAGCTTTTATACACAACAGTAGATGTTGGTCAGCTTTGGCCACTTCATAAACGGATCCGGATTGGATCCGTGCCGGATGAGCCACTTGGTGAATGGGTCCGGATCGGATCCGGTTAGGGTATGGGCCAGATCTGTTCCGGATCCGCAATCCTTATTCATTTCTCGCTGTGCAAGTGGACTCCGATACTGACCCGTTTTGCGGATCCGTTCCGGACCCTGTGATCCCTCCGCTGCGGAGTCAGTTCGCTATATGGGAAACAACACTATGTTCTTAAAACAGGCAAAGTTTAATACCCACAGGATTGAACAGGTAGCCTAGGCCTACTTAGCGGCGACCTGAGCACGAAATGGTAACAGTCTGCAAAACAGCACCACGGCAGCGACAACACATCCACTGAAAAAAGACTTAGTCACCTATTTGAAAGGCATCCGACGAGCCTGCATTTAGATCCTTGACAATGTCCTCAGTAATCAAAAACAATCTTATCTGGGAGCTTTGCGACCCTCTGCTGTTCTTTTCTCTCTCTCATTTAAGCTACTTCTGTGTGTGAATAGTGTCGACTTCCAGCTTGCACGTGTGCTCTGTTAGTCTACTGGTCAGATTTTGCGTAGTCTTCTCGTCTTGTCACATGATCAAATAGAAATTTAAGATTGGGGAGTTATTTACATATTACCCAGCAATCAGCACTGCATATGTAGCTATGTGACACGAATACCACAGAAAATAAGACTAAATTCATTCTGTAGAATGTATTTATTTTATATTTCACAGTATATCCAGGATGCGAACTATTGGGAAGCCAGAGGGGGCTTAGCTCCCCTAAATGAGACATCAGCTCCCCCAAAAGCATGATTTGTGATATGTTTTATTTTCCAAGAGCTGCAGGTATTGTTGAGTTTTAAAAAGTTACAACAAACTTAATGTACTCCAGTGATTCAGTGTTTTCCTTCAAATGTAAAACTGCAGGGTTTTAAGCCAGACAATTGCATAAGAATGTTAATTAAACGCTTGTTTATCTCCTCTGTGTAATGTGAAGGGAACTGACACCTCTTTGTTTAGTGCCAGAAGGATCCTTTTGTTTAACTTCTTCATAGACTCCTAAGATTGGGTATCATGCACGTGCAGAGGGGGGTGCTACGGGTGCCTGAGCACCTGCCCTTTTGCCCTTTGATGCCCAAAGTGCCCTTTTGTCAATGACAAATTCAATTAATTAATTAATTTTTAAATTTGTAAAGGTCCTTTTGTGAAGGCCTGCCGAATCAAACTATTAGTAAAAATAATTTCATAGTAAATAAAATGACCCACATGATGACCTTTCACCTGATGACCTCATCCGTGACGAGCCCTCCCGTTCACACACCGTTAGTGACTCAGCAGCTCTGCCTGCAGGACTCCTGCGATCCCGCCGGTCAGACGGGTTCACCTCAACGTGCATGTTGTGGGTTGTTGGATGTATTTTACAAGAAAGACGCAAAGAGAGCAGCACAGTAGTTGCATATTGCTGCGTGTCGCCAGTAGAAGTAACTTTAGCTGCCGACTAACACTGCGCTCAAAACTAACGTTGCTTCTACACACAGATAAACAAAAGTTGCTCTGTTCACTTCATTCTTGCTGTTTGAGGGAGAAAAGTTTCACGGGCGTCGTGAGGTCTGGTATTTTTTATATAATTTGACTAAAAACCTTTCACTTGAACTAGGATTATTACAGTAACTTAATAAAAAACGTAGTGTGCCTTAAAATAATTATAACAACTTTGGTAAAACAGGTTTATTACTTATTCCTCTGAATTATAGCCTACTTATCAGCCCGTTTTCAAACGATCATTTAAATTAGAACAGTATTTGAATAGATAGCAAACCTATTATATGAACTAAATAACTGGAAATACATGTAATAATGTCAGTGTCAATATAAAATAAATAATATTCCTGACATCAAAGCAAAGAGTGAAGAAGAAATGGTCCTATTAGATTTCAGAAAAAGGTATGAAATGTTATCACACACACACACACACACACACATATTTTTAGATTAATGATTAGACATATAGTCAATCAAAATCTAATATATATCTCAGATTAACAATGAAATATATAAAATCATTATCACAATATTGCACACACACACACACACACACACACACACCTGTCTATAGATCTGTCTCACTCTTACACCTGCCTCGGCTAACTTAGTCCTTTCTCCCAGTACTGTTTCCTTCCCAGATTATTTCCTGCACTTTTTTGAACCTGGAATCTTGTTTCCTCTCCCTGCAGCTCTCGGTGTGCAGCCGTCTCTGAGAGCGTCTCCCTCTTATTTTCTCATAGCAGTCAGCTTTGGCAGCGGCTGCAGCTACAGCAGGTCAGTCATAGTGAGCCGGTCCCAAATACTGTCAGCAATCTTTACATCTTGTCATGGTCACATATTTGTTTCATCAGCTAATATATCTTCTATGTTTGTTATAATATCTCTAGTCATAGATCACCTCCAGTAGTATCTGTGTCACAGCATTTGTTGATGTATCGATACAGAAGTATCTGTATACACATATAATCAAGGATTACACAACAATATAATTCTGTAGCGATATTTTGAGAACAGCCCCGTTTAAATCCTTTTTTCATGTGCCCTTTTTATACTTTGAGCACCTGCCCTTCCAAAGGTCTCTGCACGGCCCTGTTGGGTATTGACTGTTTTGGAGACAACCCCTGTTGTGCTGTATGACTAGTTGGTAGAGCAAGGAATGTGTATTCCTGTAGATCAAAAGGGGTTCTACATATGGGGTCGGCTCTTCTTTTTGACCGAAAGCAACGTAGAACAATAAGGCAACACACTTCGTAATTGGGTGACGAAGAAGTTTACCAAATGACTAATGGGTGTGGTCCTAAGTCATTTGGAAGGAAATGGACCCGCCCACATACCTGGAGGATATTAACAATTTATTTTGTGAGAATCTGGACTGTAAGCTGTGGATCTGGGAGGAGAAGCAGCTTTTCAGTCCACTGCTGGAGGCGGCTTTAGCTCAGTCTGTTAGGACTTGACTGAAAGCTGTAAATCTGAAAGGAGGACCAACTTTTCAGTCCACTGCAGTGTTATTTGTTTGTTCTGTAATGCTAATCTCTTTCTTCACTAATTTTTGTAATTAAATACTGACAGACTGCCGCTGGACACCAAGAGCTGCAGGTAGAGACCAGAAGATACTGACAGACTGCCGCTGGACACCAAGAGCTGCAGGTAGAGACCAGAAGATACTGACAGACTGCTGGACACCAAGAGCTGCAGGTAGAGACCAGAAGATACTGACAGACTGCCGCTGGACACCAAGAGCTGCAGGTAGAGACCAGAAGATACTGACAGACTACTGGACACCAAGAGCTGCAGGTAGAGACCAGAAGATACTGACAGACTGCCGCTGGACACCAAGAGCTGCAGGTAGAGACCAGAAGATACTGACAGACTACTGGACACCAAGAGCTGCAGGTAGAGACCAGAAGATACTGACAGACTGCCGCTGGACACCAAGAGCTGCAGGTAGAGACCAGAAGATACTGACAGACTACTGGACACCAAGAGCTG
>NW_025741758.1:0-12993 GCF_021292245.1 Micropterus dolomieu
CTCCCGCCGTTGAAGGCATGCAGGTGACTGGGATCTGTGCTTTAGCTGATGTGTTTAAACAATCACTCCAAGCTTTGGACCCTCACCACCACGAAGTCTAATAAATAACAGGTTTTTAACAATTATTCAACTTATCTTTAATAAAATCAACTACAAATTATTCTAGGATCTAGTTCTGGACATGCAGTATTAGCCTTAGATTTTTAAACATTATTTTTTTAAAGTAAAACCTATTTAAAAATAAAGCCTACCCAATCAAGCACCAAACAAAGGCTGGCCTCAGCTGCTCTCTCAGGTGTGTGACTGCAGAAAGAAAGGACCAGGTGAGCTTCCCTCCCCTATTTATAGACTCTGCCCCTTTACCTGGGTCCTAGTGCTAAATGTCGGGTCGGAAATAAGGACCAGCCAGGCCAGTGGAAGACCTTGGACCTACCCTAACCAACGTATTAAACTCAACAAAATTACTCTATTAGCTTTCTTCTGTAGTCAAAAACTGCATAGTCACAGACTTCACTGGAGACGGTCAAGAGTCGGTGCAAAAGAATTTATTCCAATTTATTATATCCAATTTATTCCAAGACAGATAAACCCGAGTAACATCCCTGCAGGTCTCAGGATGGAACTGAGCTGAACTCCTTATATTCACCTTAAACTCCACCTTATCTCCTCCTTCCAGGTGGGCGTTACACCTTAACTCCACCTACAGTGTTCGCTGACCACTCCTCTCCTTTGGTGAATTTCTTATCCTCTGCTGCCATCTAGTGGCCGTTTTTATGTACTGTTTTACCAAATTAACCCTTTCACTAATTGTCACAATTTCCAATTAAATAATTAAAGCGGCTGGTGCTTAAACAGATCTCAGTCACGACAGCAAAAGTTACTCACATAATCACTTCCTCTTAAGTGATTGTGCCTACAAAAAAAGCGTGAGAACATATTTGTAGCAGTACTTTAGTGACCTTGAAAAGTTCTGAAGGAAATTCAAAAGAGTCTCTGGCTTACTTGACACACCTCTGTAAAAGCTTTCAGAAAATGTGAGATCAAATTCCCCTGAATAAGAAAAGCAGGAATTTCCACTGCTTGGAGATACTGGGGACACAAAAATAAGCATCCATAGGTTGATTTGGACCAATCTCCGGGATATACACACCCCTGCGCATGTTTAATTGTGATATGTCTTACGATCTCTACACAATAAATTTTTTGAAAAAGGAAGAAAAAAAACCTTCCAAACAGGAGTCCTGTGCACTACCAACCAAGCTAATCGCACACAAGTAAATGTAGTAACAAATTCATGTAAAATGAATATAAATGGTCAATTGACAATGTTCTGGCCCTAAAGATGTGAAAAAAATTTGGTCCGATGCCAGTCTTATTTGCCGACCCCTGGTCTAGGCAGTGGTAGAACAGTAATACTGCACTGTAGAAATAAAAGCTAGATAAATAAAACATTTATTAAGGTAAATGTAGTAACAAACATTATGATTGTATTGTGTATAATCTGAACAAGTATGCTGTCAGATAAATACAGTGTTTCTTCTAAAATAGAGACTGATCACTCCTAGTAAGAGTCTAATCAATCAATTCATCAATCTTTATTCGTGTAGCACATTTCAAACAAAAGCCATGACACACAAAGTGCTTCACACTATAAAAATACACACACACACACACACACTGATTTAAAGTAAAAGACAATAAAACATGAGCATAAAACTCAGATTTGCTATGAGGAAACACTAGAGGCTGAATAAGGTATTAAAAGAAAAGTAAAATAAGGATAAAAATAAATGACGAAAAAAAAGAATAAAATCAAATACTAAAATAAGAATAATTAAAATAAGATAACATGATACAAAATAGAATAAAACAGCCTATGAGTAAAACAAAAAGTTCAAAGATTAATAAATAGATAAATCGTTCAATCGATAAACAGATAGCTTAATTAAATAAATATATTTCATTAATTAAAAGCGGGGTTAAACAAGTAGGTATACTTTTTAAAATATCAATGTTCTCTACTATAGAAGTATACAATTGACAAGACTTTATTTGGGCTGTTAATGTATTCCATGGGGGCAAGAAAAATTACAAAATGGAGAAAAAAATTGTAACTGAATGTCCAAGTACAGCATGGACTGTAAGTGGACCTTAAGTCTATATTATGTACTGTATACGCATTGGTATAATGGTATTTGTGTATCTTTGGTTACGGTGATCATGTTCAAAGGATGCTAGGTTGGGTTAGGAGGTTAGCAAGTATTTTTTAGAGGTTACAGACAAATAATAATGATACAAAACTATCATTATACTTTGTAATGTTAGTGTTTTCTGAAACATAAATTCAAATAATTGCTATAAAGAACTAAATTCCTCAAAAAAATTATTCTATGCCAAATATGCTCAATATACTGTACATAGTAAGAATAAGTATTTGAATAAATTAGTATTAGATCAGGTTTATTTTAATCAATACCGATCCATTAAAATATGCCAGGATAACAATCCTTTGGACTTCCTCGGGGCATCTCTAATATTAATATTTGGGGTGATGTATATTTGTGTTTTGGGACTGGTCTATGCTTTATGTAGGTGAGTTTTTGCCTTTAAAGATACCTTAACATCTCTCCTACATTTAATCTACTGCTTTTAAAGGGGCAGAGAGGAACTTAAACGATTGGTCATTAGTGAAGCTCACTTCAACTCCACCAGCTGATACTGTAGTCCTCGTTATAAGAATGTATTTAGCCTCACTTTAATATTGGGCCTTTCACATTTCTCACATTTCCGCCTCCTCAATCCTTGAGCGTGTGACCCGGAAATCGATCTGAGCGCGCCATCTTGATGGACATCTCAATTCTTAAAATGCACATCGAGGAGGGAGGATTGAGGATCGAGAAGTGAGGATACATCGGTGTATCCTTTGCGCAAGTCTTTTCAGGCGCTGTGACATTTAAAAGAGGCATGACATGCAGCTGGACCAACCCATAGCCGCAGCAGGATTCTGCAGTGTTTATGTGGTATTCATAAGTTGTATCAGTTAAGCCTATTAAAAATGATAAAATGCGCGATCAAACTTTCTGCCCTTCATCGTTTGTGTAGCGGCTCATAAAGCGCTGTTCTAACCGCATTCCTTAATGTCATTTCACTTTGATATCACTGATGTTGTTATTGTTGAATGTGATGTGCGGATGGGCAGCAAGATTGTAAAAATGAACATTAAATAGCGGCTGGATGAAGCCTCCCCAGAGACACTGCGCGCATTTATGCAAGAGCAACAGCAACAGCAACATAAATTAATAATGAAAACATCGGGATCTAATGTTAATTCATGTTCTGTGTTCTTCTGCACATCCAAAAGGTCTCACACAAAGTCCAGTTTCATACAATGAAACTGTTTGGAGTAAATCAGCCGTCCTTCTGATCAATCCTGAGCTCCATCAGAGTCTAAACATGTATTATAGAAGCTGAAATTTAATTCTGTTTTCTTTCCTGTCAAGTTTATTTCTGCAGGATTTTTGGGTTTGTCCCACGATATTTGCTGTAACATTACTGCACGGATGGAAACGTTTAAATGACTGACAGCAGCCTCTCTAACCATCAAATTAAATTATTAAAGATAATAACAGTACATCAATATAACACACAAGAAAGAAATCGCCTGGAAAGCTACAGGGAGCTGGCATCTAAATCTGATGAAATAATTAGTTGGTGGGGGGCGGGTGGAGGATTTATGCGTAGCCTATATGAGTTCCGTTGATGTCCGAGCTGATCCTCGCATCACACCAATTCAGCAGCTATAATCGTGACAAAACAGAGCAAACAGCTGCTGATGTCAAATTATTAGGCAGTAATATAAACCAGAGCATTGATCTGCTGTATTTCATGTTTTTTATATATATATATATATATATATATATATATATATAGTTCCCATGTAGTCTTCACATGTCATTCCAACAGTAGAGTCCTGTGGTGTTTTAATTGGGGCTATATGAGATAATTGTTACAGGGTCATTTTGTAAAGGGACTTATGATGAAACGCTCACCTCATCAAGCCATGGGCTGAAATAATCTCCTGTTTTCTGTGTTTGTACTGTTTAGCCTGCTGTAATGTGACTGTTTTCCACAGATGCTAGAATGTTCATTGGAACCTTGAGATGTTTCTACGTGTTATAATGTTGACAGACATGTTTCTGGATTGTGAAGAAATTATCTGTAGCCTTTAGTGCCAAAAGATGGTCAGCTCATCTGTGATCACAGCTTAACACTGGACAGATGATTCAGCTGTGCAACAGGTAAAATTTAATTGACGTTGCTTTAAAATGACGACTCCGAGGACAGGACATCTCATTTCGTTAAATGGCTATTTCCTCTCGCCTCGCGCCTCCTTCTCGACTACTCGAGCTTGCATCTCGGGAGGAGTTGAGGATCGAGGAGGAAGAAATTTGGGAAAAGAGAAAGGCCCGTTGTGTCACACTGCGCCAGGACTGCCCTACTGCCAATTGTCTACAATACTGCAAAAACTCAGTTGGTCATACCCATCAGCATCAGGAGTTTGTGCTTGCGTATGCAACGTAACAGTTTACGGATGAAAGATTAGATTTATTATTAGATATATATTAGATTTTTCTACAAACAAAAACTAATGGCATTATTTTAAAGATATGAATACAAATCCTACACTTTGTAAATTTAATTTGATCTTTTAGATACTGTGTAATGCTGCTTCTTGTTTTCCTTAAATTCTTGCAGAACTTGAATAATAATTCATTGCCAAGATTCTTGACACAACTCAGCTCTGACACTGTCAACTTGACTGAGCAAGTGGTTAACTCTCCTGGAACCATTAAGGCCATTGTTCAAATACTCAACAATGTAGCCAATGTGTCATCATCACTAAATATCCCAATAACTAATTCTTCAATGGAGGTATGTAAATTAGTATATTGAGGTTTATACATGTCCTACACAATATGCACATTTCAATAAAATTCACATGTACTAATATCTTCTTTCCTTTGAATTTAGAACATCCTATTAACTGCAGGTGTCCTCACCATAAATGGCTCAAAGACATCATGGGGCTTTCTGAATGGCAACGACACCAGCAACATCAGAGCAACACAAAGAAAAAGTGTCAGCTCAGCATTCTTGCAGTCCCTTGAGAATATAACAAGTTATCTTACCAATGACTCTTTCAATATTGACACACCTTCAATTCTCTTGAACAAAACAACATTTACAAACCCCTTTATGGCAGACTTTAATTCCTCTGTGGAGATAGACATACCAACGTCTGATGGAAGAAGTAAGTTTATCACTGTGGTAACATTTGCCTCAATGGATAACGTGCTCCCTGCAAGAGACAAAGGAAATTCATCCATCTACGTCATCAACGGGAGAGTCGTACTTGTTCAGTCCAGTGGTACCGTCGATAATGTTTCGTTCACATTTGATATTATAAACAATACTCTGGGGAACGCTCAGTGTGTTTTCTGGAACTTCAGCCTCTTCAGTGGTCTCGGGGGATGGGACAATGGGGGCTGCGTGTTGGTATCTAACAACACCAACGTCACCTGCAACTGCAACCACCTGACCTCATTCTCTATCCTTATGTCACCCTACACCATATTTGACATTGTGTTGGATTACATTACCTACATTGGAGTTGGCATATCTATGGCTTCCTTGGTCATATGCCTCATTATTGAAGCTATCGTCTGGAGAAAAATAAGAAGGAACACCACATCTTACTTGCGTCATGTTTCCATTGTTAACATCGCTGTGTCTCTCCTGATTGCTGACATCTGGTTCATTATTGGGGCCGCCATCTCAGATGCAAAGACCGTAAACCAATCAGCATGCACTGCGGCTACATTTTTTATCCATTTTTTCTACCTTGCCCTGTTCTTCTGGATGTTAGCCTCAGCTCTGCTGTTGTTCTACCGCACAGTCAGTGTCTTCGACGGGGGTTTGTCTAAAACATCTATGTTGGCTATTGGATTCTCTCTAGGCTACGGGGGCCCTCTCATCATCGCTGTCATAACTATAGCTGTAACTGCACCCCAAAATGCGTACATCCGAGACGCTGGGGTCTGCTGGCTCAACTGGGATAAATCCCAAGCTCTACTGGCATTTGTGATCCCTGCACTGACAATAGTGGTGATAAACCTGTTAATCCTGCTTGTTGTGATTTACAAAATGTTGAGAAGAAGGGTAGGAGACTCTGCACAAGCAGCTGAGAAGCATGTAATGGTGGTTATTGCAAGGAGTTTGGCTGTCCTCACACCATTTTTTGGATTAACTTGGGGTCTGGGAGTCGGAACCCTCGCCGACCCGAACAATAGAGGAATCCGTATTATATTTGCATTGTTCAATTCACTGCAGGTACAAATACAGTAGTTGATGACCTATATATTATTGTGTACTGTGATACCTAAAATATTGTACATATTCTGAATTAGTCAATATGTCGTCTTAGCTACTCTGTCTTTCTTTTAAGGGTTTCTTCATATTGGTGTTTGGAACTCTGCTGGACAAAAAGGTGTGTGTCTCAATATTTTTTTTAACTATACAACTGCTCACTTAATTCAATGGAAACCCCACTCTAAAGTAGAATTCAGTTTTTTTAATTCTTTAATATTGTATTGCCAATGTCTAATATATGAATTAAATTGGCTGCTGTGCAGCAGACAAGATGAAACTCCAAAGACACTGAATGATAGAACAGATTTTTGGAAATTGTTATAGCTTGATTTAATAGATACTGGTTAAAGATACATTATCATAACTGAATATCTCAAACAAAACTTCTATAAATAGAGTTACGTAGTGTTGAAAAAAGAACTGCATTTTAAAACAAAAACATGCAAATTTGGATATGTTTTACAGGCACTATTAGGAAAGGGACATATGATTCATGAAGTCCAGTCTGAATAATCCATCCAGTTGATGACACAAGACATTCTCTGACTCAATAGTGGAATTACAGTGTTCATGTTACGAATTAATCTGCCAGAAATGTGTGCTTGCACATATTTGATTAGCCATCACAGTGCTTCTAACTGCTCATTAAATGAATCTACTGACAAGCATGAACTTTAACATTACTGCTCTTTAAAGAGGTGGTATTTGGCTTTTTCCCTCTCCTTTATTTAGTTATATATCTTTTTTGTGCATGTAACAAGCTTGCAAAGTGAAAAAGCCCAAAGTCCAGCCGAAAGGGAGTTCCCATCTCCCACAGAAAGCTCTGCTCTGAACTGCTTGAAAACAGCTCGTTTGTAGTCCAGCCCTTCACTTCCTTTACTTGTGACGTCACAATGAAAACGCGTCATAAAGCTGATTTGTAGATTTCGAATATTGACAGTTTTACGAGAAGTGATGGCGGAACAAAAATGTGCTTGAATATTTTCGGAGTTGAGGAGCTCCGCAAGTGGCTGCGGGGGAAGCCTGTGCCAACCCACAGGAGGAGCGTGTGAGGCCGGCCAGCCGCCCGCTCACAGAGCCCTCTGCTCCCGCCGTCACACAGACCGCTGCAGCAACAACGGCAGAGGAAAACACAGCTGGAAGGTTTTCATACTTATCTGTCTTTACATTCTGAGGAATGTTGAAACGTTTTAACTTAAAAAAGAGAAAGCTGTGTGGATCGCTGGTGTGTGGGTCACATTGAACATTGCGTCGCGGCAGTTGTGTGTGGCGTCGTCATACTATCTCTGGGTACTACCTGCAATGGAAAACGGAGCAGGGCCGAGTAGAGTCGAGTCTATCGATTTGCGCTATGGTAGCATTTTTCGGCAAGGCAGCATAAATCGTCAGAACACCAGCAACAGTTCAACGTTTAGTCCTAAAACACGATGCAACTCCGATTCTGTTTGGGCCTGGAAATTCACAATCACAATCTCTAAGTATGCTTTATTGGTTGTGAATTATATTTAAAATAAACATGGCAATGTAACTTCACAGACTGTTCAAGTGCGGAGTTGTTGTAAACGTCGGCTAACACAGCTAAAGTTATAACTATAATGCTAATGTTACACCTGATGTGAAAGCTACTGAGCGAATGTTCAAATTGTTTGGCCAATTTTTATGTAAAATTGAGTTGAAATATGATGATTTTTGTAGTGGTTTATGGTAAGATGTGGAACAATGATGTTGTGTGGTTGTGGACTTCTAATCTGCTAGGTTATGATCTCAGTCTGAAGCGGCTTTGATTTGGATCACACTACCTTGTTTCTTATGACCCGCCCTTCTCTGCTTCTGATTGGCTAGTAGTCCTTACCTGGTAACTGTGCATGTGCAACTCCCAACAAAGATTTTGTGCAAGTAAGATGCATCAATCTGTAGCTCAAGAGCGGAGCGTACAACACACAGGGTGAAGAGGAGCTGCAGCAATGTGCAGTATGAGAAAAATATGGTGTTTTTTGAAATTTAAACCATGTAAACCTGTTCTGGTACAACCCCTAATTAAGATATTGAACCTGAAAATGAGCATAATACCACCTCTTTAACATTACACAAGTCCACTTAACCAAGTCAAACAACACCTTTTAGTCATGGTAGCCTGTTTACATTAGTATTGTCAGGCTCTGTCCTTTTCCATCCATCCGTGAGCTACTGTAATGAAAGCAAATTGATGGTAGTCATGATTTCTTATATCGAGAACACGGGTAACACTCTCCATGCCTTTGAACTACATAACATCATACTTGTTGATCCTCTAAAAATGTGTTCATTTATTTAAAGAAACTTGTTTGAGTTTTAAAGCAGTGTGCTCATTTTTGAGAATTAACGTTTCAGGTGCGGTCAGAATTAGGGTCAGAAATGTCCAGAAGTGGAACAAGGGTAAGGACAGTTGTCTTAATCAATACATTTTCCTGCTTGCAGATTCAAACATTGTAGTGATACATTTTTTTCTTTCTTGTTATAGAGCACCAGCACTGGAAACTCATCAAGTGTATTTACCTTTTTCAAGAAAGCTAAAGCTTCCAGACAAAACCTTAAAAGCTAAACTTCTAAATGCTAGTGTAGCGGTTTTATTAACTGCTAGCGCCTTATGGTAGTCATGTCATATGTAATTTTGGCCACATACTTTGGTCTAGAAATCTCAACAACTATTACACATATTGCCATAACATTTTGTTTAGACAGTTATGTTTCCTACACTATAAAAATGCCATAAAAAACAGAATAATACTTTTGTTAAAAACATTAATCATAAAATAAAGATTGTATTCTGTAAAGTCATTTTATGAGAAATTATAGTTTTTGAACAGGATTATTCCATTGCTTAACTTCCTTGAATGTTAAATTACATTGAATTCTATGTAAAAAGATAAAACAACTAACATCATGTCATTGAGAGTAAAATTAAGAGAAGTTTTTTTTTACACTGAAACTTCAAATAAATGAAAAAAAAAAAGACCAATTGTAAAAAAAAAAAAAAAAGACAAAGAAGAACACTTATCCTAAAATGTTTATTTTACAAATAACATTATTTAAAATCCAGATATTAACTGCACCTTTTCTGCATTTAAAGTCCAACTGCAGTAGAATGAAAAATAAATGTATAAATCTGCATAGAAACAGAAACAAATATTGGAGAAATACCTTTAAATTACATAATTAAATGAAGTCTGCTGTTTTCAAACAGTATTCTTTGGTAAATTCATAAGATTATAAAATTCTCCCACAAGAGCTCCCCGTCAAAGTACAGATTTCTGGATGTAAAACACACAAAATTACCTTCAAATAAAGTATCTTGAAAGCTTTAGGCCTATATTTTATGGAATTATCCGATCTATTTACAGGAAATTCCTGTCATTACTTTATATAAACATTATTTTATAGTAATTAAAATCAACTATCCAATATATCTACTCACTTTTCCCATTGATGTATGGAGCTTTCTTTGTATCAGCATTGTTTATAGCAGTTAAAAGGAACTAACCAATATATCTAAATTATTTTACCATTATTTTACGGGGTATACTTTCATCATCAACATTCATCAACATTGTGTCTATTGTTAGATCCTGAGTTACCCCTGTTCAGGAGGTACTGGACCAGCTCTCCGTCTTAAAGGGTCCGATCCTGTAGGCCTATGGCTATCACACAGTGAGCCATTGTTTGTACATTTGTCCCTTGAGACATGATTGTTAGAGCGCTGGGATCTCAACCTATTTGACACTATGTAATTAAAAATAGATTACATTCTTTTCCCAATAATGTATGGTATTTACTTTACGTCAACATTGTTTTATATTAAATAAAATCCATAAAAGCCATTTATTTTGAATATTGTTTTCTCCTGTTTTCTGGACAGGGAGTCAGGTTACTATCTCTTTTTTTTTTACTTTTCGTATTTCCTTTGTTGTTAGGGTCAGTTAGTTGGGATGATGACAAGGTGGTTTGAATATCTCAGAGACATGCTGAGTGAAGTTGAAAGATTCAGTAATATTTACAAATTCAGAAGCATTTTTGCAAGTATCATCATCCACATGGATATTAAAATCACCAACAATGATCACTCTGTCCAACTTAATAATGGATGATGGAAGAAGTCAAAAAAAGTGGTGGTGTAGGAACACCTGAAGCAGAAAAAGAGGCTCGTGGCAGCGACCTCAGGCGCCATGCCGGATCCGAAGTGTGAGGAAGTAACAACAAGCTGCTTTTCTCCAATTCTTACTATGTATTTACACATAAACAAGGCATGTAAGTGGAAATATAAAAGGTATTTATTTTATTGTTTTGGGTTATTTTCTGCGTTGCTCCTTTTTTTCTCCTCCTCTGACAAGTGATAGCCACATCGTGCTACCTCCTCTTTCTTATGTGGTTTATGGCATTAAAAGAAAAAAACAACACATAGAATATTTGTTACTGCAAGTGCTGTAAAGGTACACTGTAAAAAAAGAAATCGTAAAGTTACTGTAAAAAGGCTGGCAGCAAAGTTGCCAACCACTTACCGTCAAATTACAGTAAAAAACCTTAAATTATTTTACAGAAAAATTTTGTTTTTTGAGAACGGATATTTACCGTAAACATTTTCTGTACTTTTACAGTCGAACTGCTGTTAAAAGAAAAAATTCTCTGTTGAATGTTAAACGAATGTATAAATCTGTATAAAAACCTAAAAATATTGCAGAAATACCTTAAAATTACATAATTAAAAAGAAGACTGCTGTTTTAATACAGTATTATTTGGTCAATCCATTTACAAGAACTCCTTGTCAAAGTAAAGACTTTTCTATGTAAAGCAAACAGAAAATGTTGTAAAGATTAAGATACCATAATTTAAAGCCCAATACCAGAATACTAATAGATTTAAACTTTTATTTTATGCCATTATTCAGTCGATTTACAGTAAATTCCTGTTAAATATTGGTTTTATCCTGTACAAAAAACCAAGATCATGTGATATTAAGTTACAGAAACATAATTTTAATTATATTAATTATTTTAATATAGTTATTGCTTTATATAAACATTATTTGACAGTAATTACAGACATATCTCCAATAAATTTTCAAGCTTTTACCATTAATATATGGGGGTTTACTTTATATAAACATTATTTGACAATAATTACAAGCAACTCTCCAATATTTCTACATACTTTAACTATTTAAGTACGAGGGATTACCTTATATAAACATTATTTGATAATAATTACAAGCAACTCTCCAATATTTCTACATATTTGTGCCATTTAAATACGGGGGGTTACTTTATATAAACATTATTTGACAATAATTACAAGCAACTCTCCAATATTTCTACATATTTGTACCATTTAAATATGGGGGGTTACTTTATATAAACATTATTTGACAGTAATTACAGACACATCTCCACTAAATTTACAAGATTTTACCATTAATATATGGGGCTTTACTCTACATAAACATTATTTGGCAGTAATTACAAGCAACTCTCCAATATTTCTACATATTTTTACCATTTAAATACGGGGGGTTACTTTATATAAACATTATTTGACAATAATTACAAGCAACTCTCCAATATTTCTACATATTTGTACCTTTAATGTATGGGCCTTTACCTTATAAAAACATTTTTATTACAGTGATTATAAGTAACTTCCCAATATATCTACATACGTTTACCATTAATATATGGGGGGCTACCTTAAATAACCAAACCTTGACAGTAACTACAAACACATCTCCAATAACTTTACATGCTTTTACTATTAATGTATGATGGTTTACTTTATATAAACATTGTTTTATAGTAATTAAAATCAACTTTCCAATATATCAACATGACATTTACTCATTAATGTATAGTTTCACTTTATATAGACATTAATAGACAGTAATTACAAGCAATTCTCCAATAGATGTAAAAATACACATTTATTTTATGTAAACAATATTTGATAGCAATTACAAGCAACTGTCCAATATATGTACAGACTTTTTACATTATTGCATGGGGTTTACTTTATATAAATGCTGTTTACCAGTAATAATAAGCAACTCCAATATATACAGACCTTTCTTGTAAGTGCATGGGACTTACATTATATGAACATAATTTGACAGTAATAACAAGGGACTCCAATACATCTACAGGCTGTTCTCATTTTTTGACAGTAATTACAAGCAACATTCCAGTTTATGTGCACACGTTCCCTATTATAATAATAATAATAATAATCCTTATTTGTAGAGCACTTTTCAAAAACAAGTTACAAAGTGCTTTAACAAGTGTAAAGAATAATACAAAAAAGATAAGAGCATGAAAATTTAATATAAAATTAGTAAAATACAATAAAATAAAAGGGATAAAATAAGATAAGTCAAATAAGATCGGGAAAAGCTCTCCTATAAAAGTATGTTTTAAGAAGGGACTTAAAAGAGTTCACCGACTCAGCCGACCTGATTTCCTCGGGCAGGCTGTTCCAGAGCCTCGGGGCCCTGACAGAAAACGCTCTGTCCCCTTTAGTTTTCAGTCGAGACTCTGGAACAG
>NW_025741759.1:0-18663 GCF_021292245.1 Micropterus dolomieu
CGACTAAATCCCTAGGAGGAGTTCGTTAAAGTACGAAGTGTGTAAATCATCCAAAAATGGCCGTAAAATTCAAAATGGCCGACTTCCTGTTGACTTTAGGCTATGGGTTCTTGAGGCTTTTTTGTGCGTCTTGATATGATACATGTCCCCAGAAAATTTCGTACATGTAGGTTGAACGTGAACGAGGGGCTAATCTTTTCCAATTTTCTAGGTGGCGCTAGCGAGTCATTTTGCCACGCCCATGTGCGAAACTTGTAGAATACGAAATTTTTCACCGGTTCTGACATGTTTGCAAATTTTGGTGAGTTTTCGAGTATGTTTAGGCCATGTCAGTTGAGCCTACTTTGCCGAAAAAAAAACCAAAACACAAAATCCGAGCAAATTCAATAGGGACCTCGCACGGTCGTGCTCGGGCCCTAAATATTGGTAATCCGGCCTGAAGTTGTTAAGATATTTTGTTCTGGACTAAAATGTCAAATGTACAGGCTAATTGACAATTTTAGACTTCATTCTTGCTATTAGCACAGCAAAAACAAGCGCTGTTGTTTTGGTAATGTGTAAAATTATAGGAAAACCTCACTTGTGGATATAGTACGTAAAGGATTATGTTACTTGTGGTACTCTTTTGGCAGACGCTTTTATCCAAAGTGACTTACATTTGAGGAACAACATACAAGCGTCAATAAAGCATCAATACAGCAAGATATCTACAAGTCACGATACATAGTAGTAAGAGCAGCAATAAATACTAGTAAGAGCTAATAGCTTGTATCGCATCAATGGGGTAACCACCTAGGGAAAGAAGTAGGAGTTAACGAAACAGTGCAATGAATGCAAGAGAATTCTTAAGGGATAGAATGTTATGAGTGTATGTGGTAGAAGTCTGAACCCAGAAGCACGACAGAGCCAAGAACCGATGCTATTAAGGGGAGTTTATTGAAACAGTCAGGAGAACGTGGGAGTGGAGAGTGATCCGAGTCCAGAGTGGGGAGTCCGGGCAGGATGGTGAGTAGAGGCCGTGAAGGTGAGGCAGGTGGGCAGGCAGGTGACTGGCAGGCCGATTCTGGAAAAGTGGAGGAGAACAAACAAGCATTAGGAAAATCAAGGGAGAATTCACGAGGAAAACGCCAGGGTGTGTACCACGGGAGATACGCAGACGATCTGGCGAATACTGGCGTGCTGGACCGGGGTAGATAACGGGTAGCTGATTGCGAACAAGGTGCAGGTGTGTGAGAGCGGAGAGCCAGAGCCAGGAAGACCACGCCCACCTGCAGACAGATAGACTCACAGGAAAAACGGACAAACAGAGACAATAGGATGGGGAAACAACAGAGAACACAAGGTAAACAGAGGAGGGGAACCGCTGGGTATAACATAGAAGAAGAAGAGCACAGGAAGTGCATGTTAGAGGTTAGGGGTTATAGGTTTTATAAGAGAAAGTGTTCTCTAAAAGATGAGTTTTCAAGAGCTTCTTGAAGTTACAGAGGGACACCCCTGCTCTGATGGCATGTGTCTGATCGTGGTGTTACAGATGAGAACAGCCGGGACTGAGATTGCTTTGTGTGTAGGGATGGCAGAGCCAGGCGGCGTTCAGTGAGGGAGCGCAGTGGCCGAGAAGGGACGTAAGCTTGTATTATGGAGTTTAGGTGGATGCGTGCAGACCCAGTAGTCAATCAGTATCTAAGCATTAGTGACTTGAATATGATTCAGGAGGCATCGGGTGGAGGTCGCTGAGTAAAGGAGTGATATGAGTCATGACCAAGAGTTCAGTCTTAGAGAGGTTTAGTTGAAGGTGGCAGGCCTTCATCCATGCAGATTTGTCTGAGAGACAGTCCATGATCCTTGCCAAGACAGTGGGGTTATCTGGCAGGAAGGACAGGTAGAGTTGTGTATTGTCTGTGTAGCAGTGGTAAGAGAAGCCATGCGAGCGAATGATTGGCCCCAGGGAGGTGGCCTTGGGGCACTTCTGTGGAGAAACAGTGAGAGGAGGACTAGGAGGCCACAACACATTGGTAGGAGAGAGGTAGGTTGACTGTGTCAAATACAGCTGATAGGTCAAGCAGGATAAGAACCACGGACTGGGCTGCAGCTTTAACTGACCTTAGGGCTTCTGTCACAGACAACAGAGCCATTTCAGTAGAGTGGCCACTCTTAAAACCAGACTGATATGGAGCTACGAGGTCATTCAGTGAGAGGAATTCTAAGGCCTGTTGGTAGACTGCCCGTTCGATGGCTTTGGATAGAAATGGTAGGACTGAAACTGGCTGGGGGCGGCTACAGGTCAGGAGTTCTGATACCTCACTCTCCGTGACAGGAGTAAACATGGAGAGTGAAGTGTCATTGACCGGGAAGACAGAGGAAAATATGTAGTAGGACTGCTACATTTTGGTTGGTGTCGAGCCTTTTGCGCCATTGCCTGGGGGAGATGGAAAGAGACATGTAAAAGTACTGCTACATGGTCGGTTTTCCTGTGCCATGCTCACAGAGTGGGACCTGACCCGGGGGGGAGCAGACCAGTTGATTTTGAGTGATATAGTGAATTGGCTAGTTATAGCCGCCACTTTGCCTGTGAAGGTAGAAGCAGACAGGTTTGCGGGTGGTCGAGGCGGAGGAGGATTTAGAAGCGCTTTAAAAGTGGAAAATGATTTCCTTGAGTCAGTGGCACTGCTAATTTTGTCATTATAGAATGCAGTTTTGGCAGCACTGATGCTGGTTGAGAAGGAAGATAGGAGCATTTGGTAGCCCTTGAGGTCGGCAGGGTCTTTGGTTTTCCGCCATTTTCTTTATTTTTGCGGAGGTTGCAGCGATTTCAGAGATGCTGGGACAATGGGCTGTTCCTGTAGGCATACCGCAAACTGAATGAAATAGCATCTGTAGAGGTGTGACTGCATTCGGTGGAACAGTTTCGGACAAGAACGAGGTTGAACACCTTGCCAGCTTTGTGAGTTGGTAGGCTAAGAACCCGTTTTAGATCAAAGGACTGAAGCAGAGACAGGAAGTCTGCTGAGTTTGATTTGTCCAAGTGAATGTTCATGTCGCAGAGGACAAGTAATGGATAGCCATGCTTTGGGATGAAGACAGCAATGTGTCTAGCTCACCCACAAATTTACCTATTTATCCTAGTGGACGATATATGACAAGAGACCTTTACCGGACTTGTGTTGGAGCGGACACCAAGACAGCATGATATTCAAAGGAGGCATATTTATTCAGGGGTAGCAGTTGTGTGAATTTACATTTATTGTAGCCCAGTCCTACCCCCCATCCCAGAAGAGTCTCATGGAAGAGTAGTTGGTGGATAGCGCAGTTTTCTGGTTTGATCCAGATCCAGTGAGCGCCAATAGCCCGAGAGATAATATATTAAGCAGTAACTGCCAGTGTACATGACCCAATAGAGAAGTAAACAGATCTGGGTGGTGTCTGTTTTAAAGGCTTGAGAAGCGCCTGATTTCTGTGCCTAATGGCATGATACCTCTTGCTTGCACCGGAGGCAATAGGAATGGTACGTTAGCACATGGCGTAATTGCAGTTTTAGCTGGAGGCTTACAGTTAATCAGTGTTCTTAGAAAAAGCTACCCTTGTAGGTGGCTTGCTTGATGGACTCACTGGTCTTTACCCAAGTAGGTCTTCACCAGAGGAGCAGTTGCTTACGCTGACACTTCAGTGATAGGTTTCATTTATTGAAGTAGTATGAGTCTAATTCCATACAGGTGTTGTGCATTAGGACTGATTGCACCCAGCTGCGATCACCCTCCAGATTAACAAGACAAAAAGTTGGTTTCAGTAGGTGGGGTTGTTTGAGATCACTCAGCCGGCCTTCAGATTTTAGTAGAATGCTTAGTAAAGTGCAAAGTGATAGCACATCAAGAGTATGAAAATACAGTAAAATATTACCTCACTGCTGAAAACTCTTACTTGCCCAATGGAGCTTGTCCTGCTGTAATTAGAATTAGCTTAATTGGCCAAGTATTTGTACACACACAAGGAATTTTCCATCACTCTCAATGTACTTACACAAAAATAGACATAACAGTTAGAGCAAGGACAACAGAGCTGAACAAATAAGGTATAAGAGCAGACAGGACTAGTACGTACACAACTATCTGAAATAATAGGTGTTTAAAAGGGGCTATATGTAAGTTTTTTTTCATTGCCTTATTGTCAGTGGGCTCAAAACTCACTCAGAAATGAAGCACACGCCTGTTTTCTCGGTTGCTTGCATCAGCCACTATTCTGCTTTTAATGTGAGGTCTCCGGGTCAGAT
Organism: Micropterus dolomieu; assembly: GCF_021292245.1. Classification (NCBI taxonomy): domain Eukaryota; kingdom Metazoa; phylum Chordata; class Actinopteri; order Centrarchiformes; family Centrarchidae; genus Micropterus; species Micropterus dolomieu. The sequence goes on from NW_025741759.1 coordinate 4,265, forward strand.
TCAGCTCTGCGCACGCTCCCGAGCCTCTCTCGTACTACAGCGACAACACGGCAGCTAATGACATGCAGTCCACTAACACCATAAAACAACTGGCTCACAGCAAAACACAGGCTCCACGTACGGATCCAAAACACGATAAAGGTTTATGTGCTGAAGCCCATCAGACCAAACAGGTTCAGATGATGTCGAGTAAGAACAAAGTGAGCATTAGTAAAGCTGGAGAAACACAGAAAGTCACGTTAGCTCGCCGGCTAACACCGAGCAGTTACTAATGTTATCCGGTGCAAAGTTATAACGTTAGCTTTCCATATTACTTCACTAACTAACGCCACCCATGTTACTATCGTGTGTACCACTGTTGATTTAGCATGCAAGAAAGGATATAACAGCAAAAAGCAAATGTGGAGCGATTTGTTTACTAAAGGTAGCCTATAGTGATGCAGCCAGGAGCAGCCAGCTAAAGAACGCTACAGTAGCTCAGATCTGCAGCTGTTTTCTTCGTAACATTCGGTTTGTTTATTGTGGTTTTACCAATACTCAGATACACAGCTTCTCCACCTCTCAGTCGCTGTAACTAACCTGACCCACATAACATAAAATACTGCAACAAAAACGGCCACAACAACCCAAAGGAAGAGCCATCCACTAACACTAGTTACAGTAAAGTTACTGACTGCGGTTATAACTGTTATAAAGTGTGACACAGTCTCGTTATAATATTCAGTCCAGTTCACTAACCGTTTCATTATCATCCAATACTTGTAGCTGTGCTGAAATTGCTGAGCCTCCGGTGACAGATTCACAGATAGTAAAGATAGTTACTGAAAGCAGCAGGCGAGCTAACGATGTAGCACGTCGGCTAAATGCAGTAAATGTACTGTGATCATGTAACGAGCATGGATTAGTTCAACCTGCAGCTGATAAAACTATTACTGTACCGTTGCAGTGGAGTTTACCAGAGTTTACCTGAGTTTCCAGCTCTGTCTGTTCTCCCTGTCTGTTCTATAGCCGCTGTCACTCTGCCTTTTTTCGGGAGGATTGTGCCGATATGCGGCTCGCTGCGCTGAATGAAGTAACGTTACGGAGCTGGTGTTGATCTGCCTCTGAGACGGGAACGTTGAAGTAACAGAGCCTGAACATGTCTGAGTGAAAAGCCACAGTCGGCATGCTGGTGTTTCTGCGTTTATTGCAGGATTTCTCTATGACAGTGGTTGTGTTTTGGATTGTGCTCACTCATGACTTCAAGCGAACACGCGTACGAGCACACGCCTGGTTGCAATCTTAGAACCGCACCGCTAGTGGCCGCTGGAAACTACATAATTCCCTTTTAAATAAATATATATAAAAAGCACTAGAGACCAACAAGAAAAATAAAGAGGTCTATATACAAGTCAAGCGTTTTTGTAAGTTCTAAACAGATAGATAGAATAACATGAGTTAAAAGTAAAAAAGTAGCAAAGTATACAAGTATGCCCTTTACACATGTGCAAACACATATGTAAAATGGATATCATTATAAATATATAAAGTTATAAGTTAAGAAGACATTAACAGAACATAGAGAGAAATGTGTAGGTCCAGATAGATTCACATTAGTCATTTAGCTGACACTTTTATCCAAAGCGATTTACAATGCATACACACACATTATATATATTTTGTGTGTGTGTGTGTAAGAGGTTGCACACCTCTGGTGCAACTCAGGGTTAAGTGTCTTGCTCAGGGACACATTGGTGGATGTCTCACAGTGAATTGAACCAAGGTCTCCCACACCAAAGGCATGCGTATTAGCCACTGCCCCATCGCCAGATAGATAGATAAAAACTGAAGGTCAATCATGGCCAGAAGGCAAACATGCGCTCCTGAAGCCTCAACTGCTCTTTGTGATTAATCTTGATTGTTAGAGGAATTGCCATATGGAGTCTGAGAAAAGATGCACTCCCAATATCAAGTACTACGCCTGACGTTCAGTCAAGGCTTCCCAGCGTACATTTTACTCCGCAGAGGAGCTGCATCACATGTTCACTGACTGCTTAGTAAAGAGGGTTAATTCCTAAGTCCTGTGTCTTGAGGGCTTTCATAATAATAGCAGCTTATCAGGGGAGTCCTCTTTGTTCAGAGCTAAAATTAAACATGTAGCCCCCAGTACACACACTCTACAACACATCTTTAGCACAAGACTGAAAACTTAGTTGAAAGCTAAGTGTGAACTTCCATTATTGCTGACTGACTGAAACAAAATTGCTCTCCTGGAAGTTTTTCTGACAGCTCAATCAAAATCCTCTCCTTTAATTACAGAATAACGGCAGAGAAAATACATTTCCACATTTCTGTGGATGGTTACATTTTGCATTTATAATATGTATATCACATTACATAAGAATTTCTCATTTGTTCATACCCTGTTGTATGGGGGTAAATCGATGTCATTAATCATCATCATAAATGCAGAGAATATGAGTCACACATGTTTTTAATTTGTAAAAACAAACACGATCAACAAATAAATCCACAAACAAACTCTTCATGATCCACAATTACAAATCATTGACTTGTAATTGAAAACCAGAATTTGAATGATTTTGCATGTGAGGTAAAACATTCTGTTTGTAGATTGTTTCACATTTGTTTTCAGAATTTTGACACTATTGTTTCACTGTTTTACAAATTGCACTTTTTAAACAGTGGTTTAAAAATACATGTTAGACCATGTTTGTTTGAAAATTTTGAAGAGTGCATGTGTAGAAAATGTCATTGTAGATTGTATTTTGTATTTGTGGATCATAGAGTTTGTGGATTTTTAATCTATTTGAGACCTTTACTGGAGCGAACACCAAGACAGCATGATATTGGAAGGAGGCAAACTGATTCGGGGTAGCAGTTGTTTGAATTTCTATTTGTTGATATTTATAACGATACTGGTATTCTAGTTTGGGATTGGAGTTGGTTTCTGGGCCCTGGGTATACAATGAAGGACAGGGGCATTATTGACCAAACAACAAACTTTTGCACCCAGCTATGCAGGAATAACATAATTTTTAAGATGGGTTTAAGATGTTCCAGATGTAAACTTTTGTAAAGTAACTAATAGTTATAGATGTCAAGAAAATGCGGTGGAGTAGAAAGTACAATACTTTCATCTGCAATGTAGGAGACAAGGACGGCTTGGCTTTGGGAGTACCAGGAGGTTCCCTGGTGGGCCTCTACACAAATTGGACCGATGGTGCAATAACTAAAGAGAGAGAGGAGAAAGAGCTGTGCTGTAGTGAATGGCCCTGTCCAGTGGGTACAGTGTGGTTCAGTGTTGCTGTCATCTCGCTGTCTTTCTCCCCCAGCCAATCAGGTTTGGTTACCTGGTGAGTAACTCTTTAGATTGTATTACATGTTAGCTACTAATTACAACATGACTTAGGTAAGCATTAAAGTTCAACATCCAGTATGATGGTTCCACATATTTAGGGCAGTAGAGAATTACCTTGTATGGGATACTAGGTAGACTCCATTGGGCCAGCAAAGGGAAAATACTGTGGACTAAGAGCAGACCTTCAGAAGTGGTTTTGGTACTACACTGTGTCCTCACTTTGTATTGCTGTAACAGGGTAGACCTGTATCGGCCTGATTTTGAGTGCAGTGATAGTGTGATGGGTGAGCACCGTGTGTGTGTTTGGTGGGTGTGGTCTTCCCATGGGTTGAATGCATGGGGATGGGCTGATAGACTTGTGTGCTTGGACGTGACCTCCAATCTGAAGTCATTTAATAAGCCACACACTAGGCTCAGTGAGTTTCTGCTTGTCTCCTGTTTTCAGGTACAGATTTGTTGCATGTGATAATGTTGAATGTCTTTTTTCCTGGGCATATATAATGTGTTATGTGGGTTGGTGGCAGTGTCTGTTGTGTGGAATGCGGGGTAGGTATGTTTGTAAATTGTTGTTAAAAAGGAGTTTCTGCTTGTCTCCTGTGTACAGTGTGCGGGTGTGCTGAGGCTGCTGCTGGTATCCAAGATAGTGTGGGACACGGCTGGTTCGGAGTCTGGAGAGTAGCATGGTGCAGAGCAACAGCCGCTTAATGGTGTTACCAGAGGCCCCATGTGATGAGGAGGCCACGACCGACCGATTTTGAGAATGTACTTTGTTGTGGTAGTGGTGTCACAAGGGCAAAAGCAAGGTAGCAAGGAATATGATCCAAATGCAGACCACTGAACAGACAGGAACAGTGTAGGGACTTTTTAGGTATTTAAAGTAGTCTAGTATAGCCGGACCTATCTCCGCACTTTGTTTTAACTCTGTGCCAGTGTTAGAGAAAGGTCTGGATACCAGAATGTCTGTTAAAATCTCTCCTGCTTGATTGTAATTCTTTACACCAGTCACAATCATCTTGGGTGGTACCCTTGCAAAACAAACACAGAAGGGGAGGAGAATTCTGACAGAAATGTGAACGGACGTACGCTTAATGGAAAACAGTTTAAAGAGGTCATATTATGCTTTTTGGCTTTTTCCCTCTCCTTTATTGGGTTATATACCCTTTTAGTGCATGTAATAGGTTTGTAAAGTGAAAAAGCCCAAAGTCCAGCCCAAAGGGAGTTCCCATCTCCCACAGAAAACTCTGCTCTGAACTGCTTGAAAACACCTTGTTTGTAGTCCAGTCGCTTCTCTTACATCCCTGTGATGTCACAGGGATAAAAGCTAAATGCTTTTCATGGATGAAAGATACATTTGTTACAGATTAATAACTCACCACTCTGAAACTCTTGCTCCAGTCTATGTTACCAAGCTGGTCGGCAACATGTACAGCTGAACCGAAGCCCTGTTTACCAGCTTCTCACTGACCCGCCCTTCTCTGCTTCTGATTGGCTAGTAGTGCTTAACTAGGAACTGCGCATGTGCAACTCCCAACAAAGATCATTTAGAGACAAGATGTATCACTCCATAGCTAAAACAAAGCCTTCAACACAGGGTGAAAAGAGGAGCTGCAGCAATGTGCAGTATGACAAAAATATGGTGTTTTCTGAAAATTAAACCATGTAAACCTGTACTGGTACAACCGCTTAATAAGATTGTGAACCCGAAAATGAGCATAATACCACCTCTTTAAATTATTTGCTGCACAAATGTCTTTTTAAGATTGATGGTAGAACCATGCCTTTATATACTGTAACCCACTGTCCAAAGTGAACTTTATTCGGTCAGTCAGGTCTCTTAAACCAGATTGATACTTGTGGAATATTGTGTTTATGTAAGGTAATTAGATACATTTTATTTGTTCAGCTATTGTAAATAAAATAAAAACAAAAACATAAATCTAGGATATCAGATGACAGTGATTAACCTTCCTACACTTTCTCAGCTAGAGAAGAGATGTGTCCACCTATCCCAGGTTCCTTGCCAGTTTCACAGACCAGTCAAGAAGACAAGTGGATAGAGAGCCGCAGCGTTGTACTGTGACACCCATCTGCAAAGTCATTACATTCCCAGATTAAAACCTATTACTAATACTGATTGCTAAAGCCCAATGAGGCATAAAATGCAGTTCTTTTGCAATCAAGGGTGAAAAAGTGATGGATTTTAACATGTGACCAGAGTGGTGAGGTTGTCTCCAGCGAACCACACAGAGAGCACAAGCAATGGCTGACTGATGGTTTTTCCCTTCCTTTTACTTAGCCCAATGATATTAAACACATAGGCTTACATATTGCAATTCTCTCTCTCTCTGTCTCTCTCTGTCTCTGTCTCTCCCTGTCTCTGTCTCTCTCTCTCTCTCTCTGATTTGTTTCCTGGCCTGGATTCAGGCTGGTCATTAGACAAATAAATGCAATCATGTGTAGATAAGTGGAGGCTCATACGGGCCAAAGACTCTTCAATGTGGGTCAAGATACTGTGCTGGTATCTGATGATGACGACATTTGCACATACACTGCAACAATGGCAGTACATGTATGCAGTACATGTGCACAATGTACTGGTTTTCAGAAGGAAGAAAAAAAAGAAAGCAAATTAGACACTGGAGAATGTATGCATACTTCACACGCAACAATATATTATTTAAAACACAAGAGGTCTGAATGGAGGAGAGAGCACTAAAAAGAACACCACATGTGGATTCATGCCTATAACAGTCCCCCAAAAAGGCACTATTTCGTCCTGTTTCTGTTTGATGCAGCCAGAACAGTCTGGAGCTCAATGCTCTGAAGACAGTGGAGATGGTTGTGGACTTAAGAAAGAGCCCAGCCCCAACCTCCTCCATCATCCTGAGTGACTCCCCAATCACCATGGTGGACTCCTTCCGCTTCCTGGGCACCATCATCTCCCAGGATCTCAAGTGGGAGCTGAATATCATCTCCTTCAACAAAAGGCCCAGCAGAGGATGTACTTCCTGCTGCAGCTGAAGAAGTTCAGCCTGCCAAAGTCAGTGATGGTGCACTTCTACACCACCATCACTGAGTCGATCCTCACCACCTCTATCACCATCTGGTACGCTGCTGCCACTGCCAAGGACAAGGGCAGTTTGCAGCGTATTATTCGCTCTGCAGAGAAGGTGATTGGCAGGTGATCTCCCATCACTTCAGGACCTGCACGCCTCCAGGACTCTGAGGCGAGCAGGAAAGAGCTGCAGCTGACCCCTCCCATCCCAGTCACAAACTGTTTTAGACTCTCCCCTCTGGCAGGAGGCTGCAGTCCATCAGGACCAAAACCTCTTGCCACAAGAACAGCTTCTTCCCATCTGCAGCTAGCCTCATCAACAAGGCCCGGGTCCCCTACTGACACCCCCCCTGCAAATAATACAAGTGTTTCTGCACATGTAAATACTATTTCATTTCATATCATACAGAAACCTCGCACATTGCACATATTTGTTGTTAATTGTTAATCTTTGTTGTTGTATATTTTTATATTGTCAATTTATACATTTATGTACACAGTACTCTCTTCCGTTGCAACACATCTGCACAACACAAACCCGGAATAATGCACATGTAAATATCTGCGACATTGTTCTTTCTCTGCAAATAGTTGTATTATTTTTCCTCTATTCTTTTTATTATTCATGTATAACTTGCATTGTCTATTCCATATTTATATATGTCAGCTGTATATTTGTCTGCGTGTAGCATCTTATCACCAAAGCAAATTCCTCGTATGTGTAAAATACTACTTGGCAAAAAAGCTCCTTCTGATTCTGGAATGTTCCCATTAAAAGAGACGCTGTGCGCATTAAGCACGAGTCACAGCAGCATAACTTCACTGAATGGATAATTGGAATTTTGTTAGTGGGCTTCCTGATTATTGTGCTTGGAATCTCCCTAATATATCATAAAATTGGTAAGACAGCCGCCAGCAAATTTACCCAAAAGCTGTCTGGGGAACTTAAAGAGTGCTTAAATGGGGTGAACGAAAAGCTGAAGGTTTTACATCAAAGGGCTGATCAGAACGGTGAACTGTTTCGTAACGTCTCAGACCGGTCTGTGGAAGCGCAGAGGAGGATTGACACCACGGCGCAGTCTGGTGAGCTGCTGAGAGTAACCACTGGTCTGACAATGAAATTAGAAGAAATGTCGAAATCACTACCTGAACTGGATGCACGTATGACGCTGAGGATGAGAGCAATTGAAGAACACTGATCGGGATAAATGTTACCGAATCAACCTAAATTGGATTAAAAATTATTGTCTAGTGCCCCTCCCCTCCTCCACCCGAGCGGCAAAACGACTTGCAGCTGGCCTTCCTATCTTCTCCTGCGCACTGGTTTCTCTCTCCTCAAGGACAAGGCCAATGAACTGAACTTTGTTCTTTTTAACAAGATAGTCTGAAGCCTCATACTTCACATACACAGACTCATTATCTTACTCGCACCATACACCCCCCCCCCAAACTGACTGCTTCGAAACCACCCTCTTTATTTCTCTTCCTTACAAGTCACCTCAAAAAATCCCATCATGTGACCACATGTAATGTGTGTTGTCTTGTGTATTATTATGTATTGTATGTTGTTATGTCATGTATACTATGTTGCTGTCTGCATTAATTATTTTCTTGGAAGCGAGTGGCGGTGCTGAATATAGCTGCGGCCCGGAGGCTTGCTCCAATTTCTTCCGCAATTTCCACACTGTTGGACAAATAAAGGTTTCATTCATTCATTCTCTAAATCTCCCAACACGCCAACAGGATCGGTCAGGTGCTCATGTTAATTCATGTTCTGTGTTCTTCTACACATCCAAAAGTCTCATACGCAGACCAGGTTCATACAGTTAAACTGTTAAATGTAAAGCAGCCATCCTCCTGATTATTCTTGAGCTCCAGCAGAGCATCTAAACAAGGATGTCAGAAACTAAAAGTTGAATTCTGTGCTTCTACCTGACACAAAAGTCTATACAGCTCTTTATTTCTACATTATGTCCATGAAGACACATCTGCTTTCCTACAGAGCGTGATTATGTGTTTGTTATGACCTGGCTCAAAAGGCCACAACAAAAGGGAGACACACCATGGTAAAAGTTTAACAAAATATGTTTATTAAACCAAAATTAACCAAATTAAGAAGTCTTTCAAATTAACATTAAAGTATGAGGTATGTAGTCTGTGGTTTCAGTAGTGTCTGTGGAGGATGATGGTTGCACAAATGTATGTGTGAAGGTGTTGTAATATGCAAAACAAAAATACCACAACGCAATAGTCCAACCAAAGAAATCCAAACTAAATGGGAAACCAGGGAGCCAGCCTGCAGGGAGATCTGACCTGGCCTCGACAGCAGCCTCTTTGCAGAACGAGAAGACAGTCCCAAATACTCTACAGGGCAATTAGCCCAGGTGCCCAGAGTTACTGCAATCAGCTCTTCCTCTATGAGAGAGAGAGAGAGAGAGAGACACACCACACCCACTTATGACCCCACAGGGCGTCACAGTTGATGCCAATTATTTGCTTTTAAAAACTTTAAATCAACTTGAGAAGAGTAGCTGTGATATTATGATGTGCAGGCCTGCTTGCATGTTGTTGTTTTTAAACTGAACGTTGTGTTGATGTATATGGTTCTGATTTGCTTTCTTTGATTTACAAAATTAATTTAGCCTTTTTCATGCTCGAGCCAATCAACTGTCCAGGCCACTGGGTGTCCCGGGGTGCTTCTCAAGTCTCTTATTTGTCGTTTCCTCGCTCCTCACTTGAACCGGAAGTTGTTCCGCTCCGCCATCTTGCAGGCCGTCCAAAAGCTCTTATTTGCGCTCTGAGGAGCGAGGATACACCAGTGCATTCTTCACGGAAGTCTTTTAATGACCGACATGCCCCCTTATTGGGTAGCTGTTATGTTGATTGGGCACTGCAGTTGATCGGACTGATCTGATCCATCAAGACCGATAACATTAAACTCAAGTGTATCACTGCAAAGTCTTATATTTTAGTTGTTTTATGATTCACTGTCTTGTAGGTCTGAACAACAAAAGCCTCACACACAACTTTCCTCATTTATTAGAACGATCTTTCTTTTATTTCTCCCATCAACTTTTATTATGGAGACAATTAAAGTCAGAGAGAGTCAGAGTCTGTCTGCAAGACATTTATCGTCATTTCTATTCAGTCACATGTGAGGTCATTACTGTGTTTAGTCCAAATAGACGACAATAAAACATAGTAAACACGTAGCCTAAGGAGCCGGACAAGTCACTAAACTGCACGAAAGTCTGTAATAAAGCAAGCAAAGCATCTGATGAAAGCAGCTGGCGGCTCCGCGAGTAAAATCAGCAGATGAAAGTATGAATGAAAGCTGCTGTGCTAAAAAAAAAGCGTTGGATTGATATGATGGAACGCAGTGATCAATCGGTGATGTGACTTGCGAATAAACTGTATGCAGTAGTGTTAAAGGATATCAGAAGAGGTAATAAACAGAAAGCCTAAAACTGAGCGTCAACTTTGATACAAGTTACAACATTTAGCTTAATAAATCCCAAGACACCATGATCATATTCTGGGTTATTCAATAACAAGTTTACAATCAGAATCAGCAAATATTTGCAGATAAAGAAGCATTGTGCCAGCAGAAATGATCCTGTGCCTCTGAGCAGGACATACAGTAACCTATAATTTTTCATGTGCAGGTGTTTGTTAAACAGGTAACTGAGAATCATGCTGCTCTGCACTGATAACTGTGAGACTTTATTAGAACCAACACAGTGCACGTGTGTAGACAAACTCCATCAAAAGTCTCTACAGCTGTTAGAGACATGACGTCTCATGTCTCTAAAAACATATTTCATATTTCCGGTGGGAGGGACTAAGACACAAGGAAAAGACGCAAGTTAGGAAAACGTGGATGCAATTAAGAGACTTGAGAAGCACCCCCAGGATGTCTCTCTATTGCTCCTCTCCAGCCACTTGCCTTTTCCCCAGCCCCTTCATTGCTATTTTCTATCCATCCACCAGCTATCGTCTCTTCCCCTCATTTCCTTATCACGACTGCCCCACCCATCTACACAGCTGTTCCTACTTATCTCATCCACCCCACAGTGACCTATCTATCTATCTGTAGTAGGCCTGGGCCGTTAACACGCCTTTTTATTATTATTATTATTATTATTTTGAAAGTGCGTTGCTCACTGGCTCTGAATACACATACCGTCAAACCATGGGTCACAGGAGGGGTGGGATGTTGATCAGCCTGCAAATCACCAACCCAAACAAGCAGTGGAGGGAGGCTTCAGCAGACCACTTTGGATGCAGCGTGTGGGAGAAGTAGATAAACAAAAGCAAGACAAGCGATCAAATGCCATAGCGAAGTGGATAACTAACGTTAAATAACGTTCTTAAAATCCCAACATAGTCGCTTGGTTACTCTTTGCTCCGGTGATCAGAAAGCGCACCTCGAGTAAACGGCAGGTGCTCTGTGGAGAGTAAACATGTCAATGGCTTCTGTGCGCTACACAGCTGTAGCCTATTTAACTTAAGTTAAAATTAAAGGCAACATAACTTTACCTGATAGGCCTTTATCTAGTTTTGCGGGGATTCTCTGCCATGTGAATTCCCTCCTGTTGATGTCCTGTTTAGTAAACAGTAATAGATTCTGGAAACTCACAAACAGCGAGGATCAGTCTCTCTTCCAATGATTTGTGCTGTGCGTCACATTCAAAAATTTCAAGACAATTCAACTTTGGCAGTGCATGAGACGAGCACTTCACCTCATTCTAAGAGGGACACTTGCTACTGAACATAGACTGTTTATGCTGCTCCCTGATAAAAGAAAAATGTTTCTGCTGATACCTGTTCATAAAAAAAACAAGAAAACAGATTTATATATGTTAACCTGTTGCTCAGAAGGTGCCTGTTATGAGGTTATGATCATGGCTCTGGACTCCAACTTGTTTTAACAAGCTAGATAAAAGGTAATGCCCTGGCAGTGGCAAATAGCTTTGGTTTTATATGTGATTTGATTACATTAATGTTTAAGTTGAGATTTACAAGAAATATTTTATTGCTAATGTGTAAAGGGATTACTGCTGGTTAAAAGCACCTTATGTGTTTAAAGTGTTTGCAAACCACATGTTATTGCACTTTTGTGTATATAGCAGTTCATTTAAATTAATATTGCACAATACACTATTCATTATTCAATTTTGTGTGTAAAAATGGGATCAATCGCAATTAAAAATTTTAATCGTTGGCCAGCACTTTTTTATATATATATATATATATATATATATATAATATACATACACATACATATCTCCAGACTGTGCACAGGATGCAAGGATGCCCCTGAGACAGTACAGCACCTAACAACATAACAGCAGGGTGTAAGATGCAGGCAGGAAGTGCGTACATGGTGTGTGGATTTGTGCATTTTATATTAAATAAATTTGAACTACTCAAAACTATTCCCCTCTCCCTGAGAGAAGCAGGGGGGTTAATTATCAACCCTCCACAGATGGCTGAAGAGACCCCAACAAAAGAAAGGGGGTGGAGAGGTCACTTTCTCTAAGTGCTATTCCTGAGCAGCCTGATCGTAAAACCACCTTTGGCAACAGCCTGATAACGCGGTGCCTGACTGTTAAACTGACAAAAGGGACATTAACCAGCATCAACCATTAGCATTTCCCTGAACAGCCTATCAGAACTCCCCTTTCAAAGGGGGCAGGAAACCCTAAACTGCCCCCCCAAACATGCAACCGTGGCAACTGACCTTCCTCTGTGTCTCATTACCTCATCAAAGGAATACTCCTTCACGCCTAGGTGTGACAAAATCCAGGACAGCCCTGAATTTGTGTAAACAAAGACTGCAGTCTCCAAAGACTCAAAGCATTAACTGTTTAATTAAATAATCTTTTAGTTACTTGATTACATTTGCCTTTATTTGAGTAGTTATGTTACCATGTTGTTGCTATCTGTTGTTGATATTGCTGAAAAGAAACTAAATAAGTTACTTTTGCAGTGTTATAATTTTCAGCAAGATTAAGGACACTCCTTTATTCTATGTGTAACCAATGCTTGTTCACGATACTTTCTCACACAATTCCTTTAGAAATGATGATAAAGAAATGTCATACTATACTCATACATACTATACAATTGCCAGCTTAAATTTAAGGCTAAATAACTAAATTCCCCAGTTCCTAAGGAAAGATTGTTTTGGATTAATCTAAGCTTTCCTCATGTAACCTGAGCTCCCTCAAGTGGACGAAATAAGTATTACATACCATCGTCGGAAATGCCGTTAACGCCACGTGGCTCGCCAGCAACAACAGAGGACGACTTAAACCTGACCCGAGACAGGGTCGGGAAGGCCCCCCACTGCAAGTTTCTTCCATAAGCCTTCCAGAGACGGACCCCGGAGAAATTCCAGTGTGAGGCTGTTTACCAGCAACCCGGCGGGAAGAAACACAAGCAGTAAGACCAAAACCTACATTCTGTGGTCAGTACCGTCCAATAGTTGCTAATCCATTTTTCTTTAGTCCAGCATATGGAATCTTTATACCCCTAGACAAATTTAACCGAGTTATCATCTAATTACTTTCATTAGTCTCCTCTGCCGTATGAGTCAAATGCTTCCCACAATCGAACCTCCATTCTCATTGTTTAGCCATTGCTTATTTCCCTGCTGTATTTAACCACCTTTTTATATCACCTTAGTTAGTTAATAAATTCACTGTAACCAAGGAATTGTGTGTGTGTGTTGCCTATTTCTACGTCCCTGCCAAGAGAATTTACCCTTTAGATATGAGACTGATTTAAGATAATTGAGCGATTATTAACTAACTGATCACTGGTGAATAATTGTATAATTATTAAAAGCTACCTAGAGGTTTGGAGACTCTAGGTTAATAACAACTCCGGTGGTGCACCTTCTTTTTCGAAACGAGAGCTTTAATGGATTGATATTTTCTGAATATTGAAATTCATAATTGGGTATTAATTCTCAAATTTATTAAAATTCATAGCTAGTTTAGACAATGGAACGCCATAACCAGGTAGCTGGCATAGTGTACAGGAACATCTGCCATGAGTATGGGCTGGAAGTCCCAAGGTCAAAATGGAAGACACCTCCTAAGGTAGTTGAGAATGTACGAGCTAAGATCCTGTGGGACTTCAAGATCCAGACTGACAAACTGGTAATAGCTAACCAACCAGACATCGTGTTGATCGACAAACAGCAGAAGAAGGCTGCAGTGATAGATGTGTGTCAGGGACCAAGCAGTAAAGGCAGGGACACAAGGTCAAGGTTTTTTAAAGTTTAGGCGTTATTTAGCCAACAAATCAAATAAGGTTTCAAATCATATTACACAAAAAAGATAAACAGAATTACTCAAAGTGGGTCTTAACTAAACTGCGGTCAACGTAACCAAACCACAACATAAGTCTGAACATAACAAACCTAACCTCACTGAATGACACAAAAGGAAAGGTATACAGTGAGGAAAATAAGTATTTGAACACCCTGCTATTTTGCAAGTTCTCCCACTTAGAAATCATGGAGGGGTCTGAAATTGTCATCGTAGGTGCATGTCCACTGTGTGAGACATAATCTAAAAAAAAATAAAAAAATCCAGAAATCACAATGTATGATTTTTTTTAACTCTTTATTTGTATGATACAGCTGCAAATAAGTATTTGAACACCTGAGAAAATCAATGTTAATATTTGGTACAGTAGCCTTTGTTTGCAATTACAGAGGTCAAACGTTTCCTGTAGTTTTTCACCAGGTTTGCACACACTGCAGGAGGGATTTTGGCCCACTCCTCCACACAGATCTTCTCTAGATCAGTCAGGTTTCTGGGCTGTCGCTGAGAAACACGGAGTTTGAGCTCCCTCCAAAGATTCTCTATTGGGTTTAGGTCTGGAGACTGGCTAGGCCACGCCAGAACCTTGATATGCTTCTTACAGAGCCACTCCTTGGTTATCCTGGCTGTGTGCTTTGGGTCATTG
>NW_025741760.1:0-9601 GCF_021292245.1 Micropterus dolomieu
TTCTTTTAGGTCTTATTAGAAACTTGTTAACATTCAAAATTCAGAATCGGGATGTGGTTAATAGTCATACTTAATAAATTACCATGATTCCATTTGTCAACTCAATTGTCAGAAAGTTCCCCAAATGGACCCTCACGGTTCAGAAGGCCTCGTTGAGGTCATTTGGCCAGATTCCTACACCTTAAACAGCAGTTCGACGGCTGCAGCTTTCAGTGCCTGAAATTAGGTGTAACAGTGAACACCTGACATCAATTTGGTGTCCCTGGGTGCATTCCAAGGTGCCCAAATACCTGCCCAAATTTCAAAAGGTCGCCAGGTGTCCCTTATGTCAAAATTGACAATTGGGACACATATTTTTCCAACATTCAAAAGTCCATAACTTCTCACAGAAACGTCCCAGAGACCCCACATTTGGAACACAGGTAGTTGGCCAGGCCTAGAATAACGTCACGTGGTCAAATTTTATCCAAGATGTCTAGAATTTCTTTGGGCCGGCATGTATGGCGGGTGGATTGTGCCACGGATAACCTACCAAAGGAGACCATCGTGTGACAGCTACGTGTGTGGATAGGCTACTACGTCGCCAGTGAACAACGTCGTTGATAAGCCCGTCGTACGGTGGCCGGGAAGTGCAAAGCAACATTACAAAGACTGAAACACTTTTACAAAGCTTGAGACAAAGTTACATTTTGGAAAACATTTTTACCCTACCATAAAACATAATTACATGGGCGAAACATTTTTACCAAGGGCAAAACATTTTTACCAAGGACAAAACAAATTTACATTTTAGAAAACAAATTAGCAAGACGCCAAACACTTTTACCCGTCCCGAAACAAATTTACAAACGATCGATCCCTCACGGAAAGGGAATGTACCACATACCAGAAGTGACGAGTGAACGCGGGTGATAGGTGTTGTTGGTGAGCGCGGTTAATTCGTGTTTTCAATGTGGAGAATATGGCGTGAATATGAAGCATATAGGAATTTAAGTTTTTGGTGACCGAACATGGACTGCGACCGAGGGATGTTTTGCCCGTTTTGTGGTAAACACATGAGCAGCTTACTACAGTACAGTACAGCGTACTTGAAAAAAGATTTGTTCGAAAACGACCTTGAACCGTTTGGTACCCACTAAAGTGCATTATATGGAGAAAAATCCTGGAATGTTTTCATCAAAAACCTTTATTTCTTTTCGACTGAAGAAAGAAAGACATGGACATCTTGGATGACATGGGGGTGAGTAAATTATCAGCAAAAGTTTTTTTAAAAGTGAACTACTCCTTTAATACAAAATACACTCATGGCGTGGTGGATGCTCCCTTTTGTCTTTGGGCTCTTGCGGCCCATCTCCCCTCCACGGTCACGTGCGCCGGTGAACCACTTCCCCAGCGCCATTTCCACTTGCTTGCGGTTCACACTTTGAGTAATTGCATTACTCTTCAGTGCACCTAAAAACAAAGGAGCATAAGTCAATTTAGCAAGGTTCTTTTTTGCTCCAACTTGCAACTCTTCAAATCATTCAGTAGATTAAAACACATTTCCACATGTGGTAAGCTAAAATGTTTGCCCTAGGGTGACATTTAACATGGAGTTTTATATACCTATAACCCTTTTTCCATTATATGTTGAAATTTACAGTAGCCTCAAATGCACACCAGATTTGAGCGACATTAGAAACCATTTTCCATGAATATATCAAAATTCATGAATTCTCCCGAGGCGACCCCTTGGTATGCATTATTTTAATGCGCCAGGTCGTTTTATTACTAGTTAGTTACTAGTATTACTAGTGTGTTCTAACTTACAGGAGCACTTTTGTGTCCCCACAAACAACCGTATCATTTAACTTCGGATAAATAAAAGAAAGGCCAAATACAAGTTTCATTGAGCAATTAAAAAACTGAATTTACAATAGAAAACTTCAAAAAGACGCAGATCTTTGAAGCACAGCTTGCCCATCCGTCCAGTCACGTTGTACTGCCGTTGCAGTTCTGGCACCATTAGGAACTTCATCATCCTCCTGGTGTCATCTTCTAGTGAGGAACCCCCTATGTCTGCAACCATGGCAACCTTAAGAGTAAACAGTAAGAGCACAGTACATTCAAAGTCACAGGAAGAAAACGCCATATTAAGTCAGAAAATATCATAAAATATTAAAATAAAAAGCCGTCAATTTCTGAGCTTGTATTTGGGTATGCTATGCATCGCGATAACATATAGGATATTGCTAGGCAAATGTGTCAAAAAAGTGTCAACATATTCCTGTATTTCATTTTCTTTGCAACATGATGGAAGGACACATTTCCGGCATGTGTGCTATAAGCAGAGACTCACACACAACTCACGAGTATAAGTATAATGGTCTTTATAACTTGTCTATTTAGCTAAGGACTGTTTTTTCTGATTTAAGATTAGTCAATGCAGCAGTGAACTGATGTTCAAGTTTACTTAAGTCATTTCATTGGGACTACATTTAGGTGAAAAATGTTGTAGCAGACATGGTTGACATGGTTTGTTATACATTTACAAAGTTTTGAAGCAACCTGGCATGGGACTTGAACTCTGCAAAGTTTAGTGATTCATTAAGCATGGGAAGGATTTTGTCAGAAGAAAGAAAACACAGGAAAACAAGAAGATCTGGCCCCCAAAAACTTACCACTGCAGACATGAATTCAGGGTCTGACAACTTCTCATTCATGGCGATAACGTCCTCAACGTTGGCCAGGGGGAAAACAGCGCCATCCGGTATTGCCATGACTGGCATGGAATCTTTTTTGAGCAGTGCGTTTAGCATCTGCCCATGCAGCTTCAGTGTGTCCTTCACTTCTTCTAGCAATGTCACTAATGTGATGAACATTGCTCTATCAATGTTTTGGGGGGCTAAAGTTTGGCCACGCAGTAACTGGGCTGCTCTGTGGCCAGGAGACGGGGTGGGGCTGCCGTCAAGTAGGCTCATGCTGAGGCCACTTCTGGGAGACCCACAGGGGTTTCTCGGGGTCAGACTCTGTCTTGCTGGGCTGACCCTGGTTACCTGGTGACTAAATTTGTTGACCAAATTTACAATTTGTAAGCATAAACTTTGACTTAAAAGAACATTTCAATACCTCTAAACGAAAACAAAAAAAACTATAAATACTATGGCAGATCTACAAGCTCATAATGCATTGTAACATCAGGCGTTGTGAAATCGCTCACCCTCCCAGAATCGTTGGGGCTGCTCCCCCCGCTGGATCCGCTCCTCCTGCGGGAACCCGCTCCTCTGGGATCTGCTCCGCCTCCCGGAACCATGGGCGCTGCTCCGCCCCCCGGTGACATGGGCGCTGCTTCCCCTGCGGGATCCATGGGACCTGTGCCTCTGGGACCTGCTCTGCCACCTGGAAACTTGAGGGCTGCTGAGTCCCCTCTGGGACACACAAGGGCTGCTGAGTCCCCTCTGGGACACGTGAGGGCTGCGGCTTCTCCTGCGGATGGTCCTCTGCACAATTTGGAAGCAGAAGTACTGCATTAACACCATTTCCAATATCCTAAGAGAAAGAAATACCGGTAACACTGCAGCAAATTAAAAACACAACACTACCATTAAAAAGTTTTATATATATATATATATATTAGTGCTGTAGCGGCGCGTCGATGATGTTGACGCTTCGACGTCAACATTACGTCAACGTCCTATTTTTTGCGTCGACACTTCTTTATTTATTTATTTTTTGCACGTTCCCCACGGTACAGCTTGCCACACACACGGGAGAGCGAAACATTGCAGAATAGAGGACGAAGACAACTAGAAGTGAATGTGCTTTCCATTAAATGAATCACACACATTAAGCAAACCCTTAACAAAAAAAAATAAAAAATAAAAAATCACTTGCTGTGGTTTTGGAATACCACAGCAAGTGATTGGGAGCACTTCGACTCGGCGCATATATATTGATGGACTCAGCGAAGTAATATCATCACTCTTGAGAGGGAGAGGACTTTTCACGAGTGATATTACTACGCCGAGTCGAAGTGCTCCCAATCACTTCCTGTGGTATTCCGCCATACATTATAGTTATCCACTTTACACGCTTAGAAAAGCGCAACGTTTTATTTTGTGTCACCATCCTTGGTCGAGTTACTCTACTGGTGTAACTGTATTTAAATAGGGAAAACGTGGAGGTTTTTAGTCGCTTCTCTGCTTGGCCCCTATTGAATGAACTGGGCTAGTTAAGTGCGATCAAAGTGTCTCGCGCGCCAGAGCGATTGAGTGCATGCACTGAGACGAAAAAGGTATGTATCAACTCGTCTTAGTAAAGGGAATAACATAGTTTAATATGAAAAAACGGTGGAGTATCCCTTTAAAGTAAAAATAAATTAAATCCTGACCATATGCTGCTATATCTACATTCTCATTGAAGGAGGGACATTTTCATTTCTCCTTTTTGTAGGTCTCGTTTCACTTAATCATTTCAAATCAAACGCCTCGGGAGCGGTAGGTGGCAAGACATCTCCCTCGATGTCCGTTTCCTCCTCACTGGAAGCCAGCAGGGGTTTTGGTGCTCTATATTCAGTTAAAAACATACATTTAAAATTTTACAACAGAATACACTGGGAAAAAAGCAGTTTTTGTTGTTTGTTAGAGGCATTCTGATCTAGTTTTAGACTCTAAAATATTGGCATCGATATTGCTTTTTATGATTTATTCCCACCAAAATGAGTTTTTTTTATTGTATGTGGCTCAAGGCATTTTTCTAACAACTGCCATATTTGAGGTAAATGAAAAATGGAAATTAAAGGAAAAGAAAAAGTTTTTTTGAACCTGGACCTTATTTCTAGCACGAAATAAGTTCATAAACTCACCCGGAGAAGTTTGGAGTCACCTGTCGTTTGCAAGAAATTTACATCCATCTCACTGAGTGCTATTCCAGCAAAACGGTAGATGTCACGGCCAGTAACATTTCAGCCTAAATAAAACATTATCAGTAACAACACGTCTTCTTTTCACCAATATGTAGTTATACATTGCTAGTGCTATCCCTCATTGACTTTTGAGCGGCTTGGTTGTCTTCCAGGAGTTTTTAAAAAATTAGCAAACTAGCCTGAGGTTATTTAGATAGCTTTGGGTTGACAGACGTCGATGACGTCATTTCCACATAATTTTGCACAATGAAGATGTCCTACACATCCTCAAAATCGGATATTCTGATATATTGTACTAAACTAGCAGTAGAAAGTTAGCAGGCCATTGAATGTAGTGTACAAGGCTGAAATAAAATAATTATGTGGTGGCAAACAGCAATGACGTCATCAGCTCGTATTGACAAATCTTTTTAAAAATGCCTGGATGACATGTTCAAGTCATCAAGGGATAGCACTAGCAATGCATACATAATGGTGAATAGAAAATATTTTGTCACTGATAATGTTTTATTTAGGCTGAAATGTTACTGGCCCCGACTTCTACCGTTTTGCTGGAATGGAAGCAAAATATCTCCCGAAGGACAAAAAGTGACTCCAAACTTCCCGGGGTAAGTTTCTGAAAATATCACATGCTAGAAACAAGGTTAAAAAAAACAGTACAGGTTAAAAAAGTACAGTCCTTTAATGCCAGAAATTCTGCAACGCCACAAACATTGTATTCTGTATATTACATTACCTCCTTTTTCGCCTTGTAGGCATTTCATCACCATCTGTCTGTAAGTCAGACGTTGCCTCCGCTTTTTTACATTTTTGGCGAGCAGCCTTGAAAGTGTCTTAATAACAAAAGGAAAAGGGTATTAGAATGCAATCTATGGTGACCGTGATAAAAAAAACTATTTCGGTGTCTGCACCTAAATTCCTGGAGTTGAATAGTTTTAGTTACTAAGCCTGCCCTGCGTACACTAGTTTTAGTTACTAAGCCTGCCCTGCGTACACTAATTTTCTTGTTAAGCTTATGTACATTTATATTCCAATGAAGGTTATTGATAACATGCTTACAATACATATAGGCCCCTGTGCCGCGGGCTAAGCTTTTTTCCTTTATGCAACCCCCCGTCCCCAACCATCACAAATAGAATCTAATTCTGTGGGAAACACTGATTTCGTATAAAAATGATTTGACAAAATAATTAACACGCAATATTATTAGCCTATTATTAATTATTATTTTGTCAGCGTGATCGTACCGAGCCTCTAAGCGACGTGGTGGTGGAAAAAAGCACATTCAGATTACACAATCAGAGAGTTGCCTATTTCTTTTAATTTTGATCTTTGCAATCTTTATATAGATAGCCTATATTTCTGAGAGGCATACGTTGAGTTTCTGTTCAGTTATGAGACGCGCATACGTGTTGCAAGTGATCGCACCTCCATGCTATATTTGCTCCACGCACCTCCTGTGCACATTGGCACACCTGCGGATATCTGCATCTTTCCACAACATGGAGGAGAAATTAGTTTAAATTAGTGTATTAGTATTTAGTATTAGTATCTAGATTTAGGCAACTAAAATCTTATTGTATGTTGTCGACTAAAGCTAGAATAAAACTAAAACAGTTCAGATGACTAAAATATAATGGGTTTAGTACAATATTGCATAAATTTAGAATTTCTCTAAAATTTACAAACCCATAATTATACTGTAATAGAGAAAACATCTATTAACCAGTTAATATGAATGATTTTAAAGTTTGAACATGCAATATACAGATTTAATTACTATGACTTAAAAAATATCTTAAAATTAAATAAAACCACTTTTCCTAAAGTAGAATAGTCTTGTTTTCAATGAATGATATGCATTCTTTATAACTACTTGCATACATCATTCTTTATTCTTTCAAGCAGCAGACATATTTATTTGTATGAATTAATTATAATGAATCCTTATTAAAGCTATTAATGAGAAGTGAATTTTAATCTCTTTTTCTTTTGTTGCTTGATGGCACAGACCGCATTGTGGTTTATTACACAACGTTCACTTTAAGACATCGGATCATGTAGAATGACATGCGGATCCTTATCCACTGATGCACATCCAATACACTCAAAACTGTTTAAGACATAACGTCCTGGATGTGTATGCAACCCGAGGACGTATAGTCCCCTGCCACTAACGCTGGACCACCAAAAAAAAGAAATCTTTATTACTACAACAGAGAGAGCAGGTCAGGCAGGAGACTTCAGTTAGCTGTGCTCAGCATAAACATCCATAAACATTACAGTATGATTACGGAATTTCACAGTCTGGCGTTCATGACGCAGCCGACTCAAGCCGGAGTGTAACTTGTTCTCAATATACATGATGCTGAGCACAGCCAACTGCTGCTGGGCTCCTGTCTGTGGTGTATGTCATCACTCACGTAGCCATGGCCGTGCACGACCGGGTTATTGGCTGCATGTAAACGTAGTCAATGTGTTGCAGCTCTTTCTGCTCGGATGAATGAACGCCAGTCTGTGAAACGCTGTAATCATATATCGAAATATCGGAAATGTGTTTAAAGCTCATATCACCGTTATTAAAAGTATATCGTGATTCGTGATATATGAATTATTTTCCAACCTCTCCCGCTGTTTTTCCCTTTGGTTAAATTCTACATCAGATTAAACAGCACAAACCAAAAATTACAGACCACTGTACAATCTGCAGTGTTATTTTTCTGGCAACATAATATTTAAACTTACCTCTGTGAATGTGAATTCACGAATGTCTGATGTGAAGTTCTTCTCCTCGAAGTGACAGCTAGCAGCGGTGCTTTCCGAATGGACCGTTAACGTTTTGAGCGCGAAACAAGGCCTTTGCATACAGGCCCCTTATAGATGTCCTAAGAACTGCCTGACTGAATAACAATTAAATACAGTAAAATTCGTAAATATGTGAGAGAATTAACAAACGTTAACTACTTCGCTGGCTTCATATGAATCAGCCTAATTAGGTGTTGTGTGCATAACAGGCAGTGGTGGAAAGAGTACTGAAAATCTGTACTCAAGTGCAAGTACTGCTGTATTGCTATTACTCTATTACAAGTAAAAGTACTGGTGTTAGAGAAATACTCAAGTAAAAGTACAATTTGTAAAAAAAAAAAGTAAAAAAAAAAAAAAAAACTAATCAGCTAGAGCAAGTTACTTTTAACCACTGATGTCACCGTCACTTCTCCAGACTAGGGCTGGATGTGTGTTTTCCTTTACCAAAAGTTAAAACCACAACAATCTATTAATCATTAATAATTGATAAGATACACAAGTGTTTTTCCCTAATTTTTTCTCAAACAGATCTACTGTACCTTTTACAGCCAATCAGTCATTGTTGGTGTATGCTACACCTTGATAGAAACACATGCTACTCCTTGGTCCAAGGACAACACAGAAGAGAAGTAATGAGGCCTCCTGCAAGTCCTTTTCTAACAAATATTGAATTACAATTTCCTAAGAGGTAATAAATACATCATATTCATGTCCATAAAGAGACTAGCTGTCTGTGAGCTATTTGGCCTCGATCATCTTAAAAAATGAAATACCATAAAACTTCTAATTGGATCCCGGAGTTTTATTTGACCAAATTGGGACAGGTACGATGTGAATAACCGTTTGGAGTTATTTGTAGGGATGCTTGACATTGATTTTGTATCGATATCCGATATACCAATATTGTCCAATGCTTAATTTCCGGTACCGATATTAGCTGATACACCGAAACATATGATCCTTTATAGGCTTACTGCCCACTGTTCCATGACTCACTTGATACTGGGGATTTGAACGTTTTGAAGGACTAGCCAGCAACCGGTTGGCTAACTGGGGTGCGGTGCTTACTACCCCTTCGAGAGAAGATGCCAACTGAACATTTCTTTGACTGAGGTAAACTGAAATTTAACTCAAATAGCCACACAAGAACAAAAATTCATCTCATTCCACTCATTGGCTTATAGATCTTCCCTGCTCAAGAATTTATTTAGTCTACTGTGTTTATGTGGTTGGCCAACAACCTACAGCAACACTCAAATTTTGTCTGCATTCGATTTGAGAGGAAACAAGCTTTCCAAAAAGATATAAAATGACATACATTTAGTCATTTTAAACCATTTCAAAAACCTATACCGGTTACCAATATTGAATTTTAAAGCCAATATCGGCCGATTATATTGAGCATCCCTAGTTATGTCTAAATAAATATATAATATATATAAAAATTATATGCAGGACCCATATATGTGTTCCCAGTTCGAACCTATGGCCACTTGGCCCATAAATATGCCATACAGGACCCATTTATGTGTTCTCAGTTCAAACCCATGGCCACTTGGCCCATAAATATGCCACGCAGGACCCATTTATGTGTTCCCAGTTCAAACCCATGGCCACTTGGCCCATACAAATTATATGCGGGACCCATATATGTGTTCCTAGTTCGAACCCATGGCCACTTGGCCCATAAATATGCCACGCAGGACCCATTTATGTGTTCACAGATCAAACCCATGCCCACTTGGCCCATAAATATGCTATGCAGGACCCATATATGTGTTCTCAGTTCAAACCCATGCCCAATTGGCCCATGCCTGTCCCTTATGGGGCCCATGTAATCAGCTCGTATGGGCTTCCTATGTGGGACTCATACTACAAAACCTACATGGGACC
>NW_025741761.1:0-8677 GCF_021292245.1 Micropterus dolomieu
TAATACATCATCTGCATAAAGGCTTATCTTGTGGTGTATATTTTCTGTTTGAATTCCTTTAATATTATTATTTTGTCTGATAGCAGCTACTAGCGGTTCTATAAAAATAGCAAATAGCGAGGGAGAGAGTGGGCAA
This sequence comes from Micropterus dolomieu, assembly GCF_021292245.1. NCBI lineage: Eukaryota > Metazoa > Chordata > Actinopteri > Centrarchiformes > Centrarchidae > Micropterus > Micropterus dolomieu. The sequence continues at coordinate 137 of NW_025741761.1, forward strand.
CCCTGCCTGGACTGTATAAGATTTTAATCCAATCTATGAAAGAGTTTCCAAATCCAAATTTATATAAAGTAGCGAATAGAAATTTCCAATTTACTCTGTCAAATGCTTTCTCTGCATCTAAAGAAATCACTGTAGTTTCCAGTTTATGAATAGTGGCATAGTCTATTACGTTAAGTAGCCTGCGTGTATTGTTGGTGGAGTGCCTGCCCTTAATAAATCCTGTTTGGTCAGAGTGTATTATACCAGGAGTGACCTTCTCTAGCCTTCTTGCTAGGGTTTTGCAGATGATTTTAAGATCTGTGTTAATAAGTGATATTGGGCGATAACTGGACGGGAGTGTGGGGTCTTTGTCTGGTGTAATTTAAATTACATGAGGCCAGAATTGGCCTTCAACACAACACAACACAATATCATGGCTCCTACATCTAGTTTTGTTTGACCATTTTAAAGTTAAATCTTTTAATCTCGACCCACAAGACAATTGAGGTCTATAAAGGTATAAAAATCTCAACAGCGTCTAACATCTGAGAAAAGACCAGCGTCTTATCTCGGAAACAAAATCCTGATTTTAGCTGTGAGCAGTTTTTAATCAGCTCCTAACTAACAACAGGACAACACATCATCATTCCTGTTCATAAAATCATCTTAAAGATCAGATCCTATTGAACTCCGGAGAATGTCTGTGAGTACTTGTATATGTATATGCTTGTGTGTGTCTGTTTTGATTTGTATGTTTCTGATGTGCTGTAGTTGTGTGTGGTTTTACTCTTTGAATCTGAAATCTCTGATATGGAACCACAATCTGAAGTAAAACTGATTGATAGATAATGTTTGAAAACTGTTTTATAGAACTGTTGAGCTTTGGTGCATGAGACGGTGTTACAAAGAGGTGAGACAGGTTGCTGAACAGGATATATGTGTTTATTGAATCAACTGAAATTTAAATCAGAACTGTTAATTGGTTTTCCACCAGTGATGTCATCGAGGCTTCAGATCCTGATGTAAATACCATCATCAGCGGGGAAGTGACATCCTCATGTGTCACTACATGATGAAGATCTTTACAGGCGTTTGGCACAAAGAACAGAATTCAGGGTAGTACAGGGGTAATCGTTGACAAAATCTCTTCCTGTAGACAGATATAACAATAACAGCACATTAGAGGCCTCTGCTACAAAGTTTTCACAACAACATTGTTTTCCTTTTGTCAATTAAAGCTGAAGTAGGGATTTTTTTAATGACATATATGACAATATGACATGTCATATTTGCTTTATTTATTTGCTAAAACTGTCACTATATCCTGACAGCAGTACATGAGACAGATAATCTGTCACAAATAAAACAAAACAGTCAGGTTCCTCCTTCTGGTATTTGCAACAATTCATTACTTTTTTGTACCCCACAACTCTCTCTCTCGCTCTACTGCGTCAACTCGGATAAGTAGCATGCATGTAACTCAGAAGAGAGCTCGTGACCCGGTCGATTTCAGGTGAAAGGGAATTTGTGAGCAGATGATAGCAAGGTCGAGGATGAAGAGAGCCACATGTATAATAATGACTTTTGTGGAGATTTTTTGTACATCGCGCCTCTGTCTGGCGGGGGAACAGACTCATAAAAAAAATCAGATCTGAGTAATGTAGAGCAAAAAAATTGGGTCACTTTGGCCTGCAGTCTGAAGGTAGCCTTACAGAGTGTCAATCACTGCTCATGCAGTCAGCTCAATATCTTCATTCTAACCACAGGAAATTAAGGAACTGCTCATCGCTCGTTTTCCAACAACAGCATGCAGTACAAACACGTGTGAGAACACATCCCGGCTCCACACAGAGCTTCGGGTTCATTGTGTTTGATGCCATAGCGCTCGTATAGACCAGTGGCAAAGAGGCAATATGACAAACTCTGGGGGGATAACTTGGGAACAGTGATGTCCCAGCCTCTCATCCTGCTGTTAGATTTTGTCGCAGCTCCCTCTGAAGCTTGGAGCACTTTACTCTGGGCCGCGACTCTGGCCCTATGCAGGATGAGGCTCGCGGGGCAACTGTGTCCTGCTTATGGGTTTGGTTGGAGGGGCTTAGCGTGATACGAGCAGCAGAGAGAGAGGCCGAAGGTTTTGCATTGTATGTTCAAATGTTACCAGCTGCTGCTTTAAGTAAGTAACAACTCTCCTGATAGGTCTTTAGCACTCTCTTGCCTTGTAAATGAAAGCATATACTACAAACAAAGAAAGGAAACAATCAAAAAGAAGAGAATGTAAGGTATAAATTAGATAATAAAGTAAACAATCAGTTACAAAAGATTATTTTTGTATCTTGAATATTACATTTATTCATTTAGCTGACGCTTTTATCCAAAGCAACTTACAATCGCTATACATCTCAGAGGTCGCACCACTCTGGAGTAACTAGGGGTTAAGTGTCTTGCTCAGGGACACGATGGTGGATGTCTCACAGTGGGAATTGAACCCAGGTCTCCCACACCAAAGGCAAGTATCTTATCTATGCAAGCATCTTATCTATGCGCCATCACCACCCCAGAGAACTGATTTCACATTGTTTCTCAACAAAAATCCCAAACAGGAGGACATCAGATCAGTTTGTACCTGAATAGTTAATCTGCATGCAGTTCTCATTTCCGCCACCGTTGTTGGGTTCCCCTGCAGCCCAGGCTTTGAAGTCCCACTTGGAACCATCACTCCACAGCCACACACCCTCCTGAAAGAAAAAGTTGTAAGGGTCAATTTACTATTTTTCATGCTATACAGACAGTGCAGACATCCCCACTGCAGAGATATCTGTCACCATTCCAAAACAACTGTTAACGGTGTTTTTTATTATTTGTCTGTTATGTGTATATATGCTGCTATATATACCTCTCTATGTTCCATGTAAAGACTTTTTTCTAAAAAGTCGTTTGTAAAAACTACCAAACATATTATGAGATCATGTTTATCGATAAAACATTTACCTTCACTGCATCGTAGCCTCCGACCCAAGTTGGTTTATGTGTGTTAGTCGATCTGAAAATCAGATCTCTGATGAAGGTGTACTCCTCTGGGGCTTGAATGGAGGCCAGATTCCCACCAATAGAGGTGCAGAAACGCTGATGAGGAAGAGAAAGTGCAATCCAAAGAGACTAAGTATGTTTGAATTCAACATAACTAAATGGACATAATATTTAACCACCAATAGAATCCAATCACGAAAGAATCCTTTGTATTTGAAATGTTTTGTATTTTATTTTTTTCACATGAAGTCCAACTATGTGAATATCACAATAACATCTTAAAAAAACACAACTTTACTTTTAGTATCAATGTGCTTGAGACTGACAGTTTCCTTGGCTGCATGATAGCAGAAAGTTGGTTCAGAGGATGTGACAACAAATACAGTGTGGCAGTTTTGGCTGTTATTATTTCATAAAGTACCTCTGCAGTAGCCCAGTCCACATCAGTGAACTGGAACAGGAAACAGCGACGGCCAAACTGAGTCCAACCAGGAGGGCAGGTCGCAGGGCAATCACCTATAAAAGAATTGTCAACTTATCCTCACTCTTTTCAAGTGTTTGGCATTTTGCTTGAAAAATTACTTCAACAATTATAACATTTCCAAAAAAGTTGCCTGTTCATTTTCTTTCAATCGATTAATCGTTTCTGCTCAAAAATGCAACAATAAATTGTTCTAGTTGGAATAACAAATGTGTGAGAGGAGTGAAACTTGTTAATTTTGGTTTAAAGATCATAATGATTTTCCTGAGGAGTTGAACAACATAAACCCTTAACCTGTCTACTCCAATTTGTTTGTAGTTACAGTCTGCAAGAAACTTTGCAGTTACATTCACTGTGGTCACATAGTGGCAGCTATGTATTACAAGCATTCATCTCCATAAATATAAGATATATAAGAAGCACCAACCTTGTCCACTTTGCCCCTGTAGATGTAAAAACACAGCATTAGAAATGAATACTGTACAACAGGGGTATTTCTCTATTTTTGTGACCCTTCATTTGAACATTTCAAAAACATTAAATTAATTAATGAATAATCTCTGAAAACACTTGAGAAGCAGAGTGTGAAAGTTACCAACAAAAATAAGGCCGTTAGCCGAAAAAATCAGCTGCTTTACCCTAAAACCATCAGAAATCTTAAGAATTAGCTGCTCACTGCAACCTATGAGTCACCAGAAAAGAGTAGAGCAACATCAACCATTCAATCTAATCCAAATGAACCACATTTTCTTAAATACACACTGATTTTCTGGTAGTATGGCTCATTGTCCTCCCTTCACATATATATATGTAAGTCTGAAAACCATATCTGCCAATATAAAAACCTGATTCAAGTCCTTGATTATAAATGTAAGAGGGTTAATATTACCACCAGACCTGCTTGTTGGAACGGTGCAATTTGATCACATAAAACATTTGTGAAGCAGTGGGCAGTAGTACCAACTTTATGCTTCAATAAAATGACATTTTTAGATTAAAGATCAGATTAAACTAGGATTTTGCCTTGTTTTCAATAAAACAGCCTACAAATCAGTATGGGTCCAAAAGTCAGAATGTCACACTGCTGTTGATTAAATATTAAAAACATCAGAAAGGTTTCAAGGTTTTATATAGATGTTATAATTAAAACAAATGCATTAAAAACTCTACTTACATTTGCTCCAATCCACAGCCCACTGGTCAAACAGAGGAGCCCAATGAAATGAAGACCTGATGCCATCTGTGTAAAGACATTAGACAAAATTTTGTAACATACAAATATGTGGGAGAAGTTTCATAGAAAAGCGGCTAAATGCAGTCTTATTTCCACAGTCATCACTGACAAGTAAGTCAAATTTTAAATATAATCAAGAGTCTTTTCTGTAAAGCTGGTGCTGTTGTGAAAGGCAAGAATTAAAACGTTACCTTGTAGCGATGATCAGATGAAGTAGCAGTAGCAGGTAACAGGTAGCAGGATGTCTTGGAAAAGGGAACTCAGTCCTTATATATCTTTTCTGGGTGTTTTGTTTCCTTACGTGTCATCCCTTGATAACAGGACACGGTCTAATTATTTTGTAATGAATATTGTTTTAGCTATTGCCACAGCCTTGAGTAAATGTTAAACAGTTCATTAAACAATGTTGAAAAAACATTCTGGTCATTTTATGAAGCAGCTCAAGCAACTGATACGGCAACAAAAAACAAAGGTGTCACCTGTTACAGTACACTGGAGACACAGCTACACCTGTTCCCGGTCAAATGTAATAATAAATTATCTGTATGTGATACAAAAAAATGCATACAATTTTCTTATTACGATGTTAAAAATATTTCAATGTGTTGACCTATTTGTGTCATTATTACATACAGCAGCAACACAGTTGTGTGTTATTATTAATCCCTCTTGGGAAAAATGTAAGGTAGTTCTTCTGGCTGAAAAATAGAAGTAATGTAACTGCAGGCACTGCTCTGGTGGAGTTTAGGGGTAAATCTGAATTTTCAAAATTCTATGGAAACATCACAGCCACCAGTAAATTACCAATGGGCTTGCAGAGAAACAACTATTCTCTCCATTACGACTATTGACACTGCCGAGATCATGTGCCGTTCTCTCCTGACAGGATCCTCACATCTCTGAAAACATCTTAGCATATTTTCAAGAATGAATCATTTTGATGCAATGACCACATATTCAAAAATGTTACTGGTTACTAGGGATGAGCGAGTACAGCATTATCTGTATCTGTATCTGTGTTAACCATATGAAATATCTGTATCTGTACTCGGACTGGGCGGGGCCTAACCCGGAAGTGGGTCGGGTTGTCATGAAATGGGCGGGGCTTTAACCGGTATGTTCTTTTAAGCATGCAATTGATTTGGGTTGATCAGTAATTATTATATTTATTAGAAAACTACATGACAGCATCAGCATTGAGTTTGTGTGTGTGTGTAGCTTAATTTAATATTATTTTAAATAATTTATTTATACCACAACTACCTTTAGCTAATTAATTTGTAATATAGTTTTATACCACTACTTCCTTTATTTTTTTTATGAAATTCAGCAAGAAAGTGTCAGACACTCAGTGCCTGAAGTAAAAAAAAAGTAAAAAGGATTTTTATTCAATCCGAGCACAGATACTGACTCGTATTACTCGTATAGCCTAATACTCGCACTCGGCAAAAGTGCTTTATCCGTATCCGTACTCGTTTCAGCTGAGTATCCGGCTCAACTCTACTGGTTATTTTCGCACCTGAAATCTCAAAAAATCTCAAAACTAAATTCTGTGACACAATAGCAGCTGGGCGGCCATCTAGTAACTAAACTGACCACAAATCTTTCCCCCTCCTGAGCTTGGTGAGTATTTCCACACTGCTCACACACTTGGCACACAAAAATTGGACCACATCTCACACTGATAGCAACTTCATAACAATAATCCATATATCGCTAGACAATCCTGATATCATGATATCTATCTAACTATGAATGCAAATTGCCTGTGAAAATGTTTTCTATTTATTTGCTGTCTAAACTGTTAGAAAATGGCACAATTCTGCAGAACTACAGAGCAACTATGAAAAGTTATTGTAAAAACATTTCTTTATAAAAAGGCACATAAAAAAGCAAATTCACTGAATTTACTGATTTTTTTTAGCTGAAAATACAAATTGCTGTATACCACTTAAGTCTAATATGTACACACATTATATTGATAACTGTTCAGTGACACAGCATAGTGCTGCCCTTTCTCCGCCTATTGGTAGCTGTATTTTTAGAACAGAGTTTGTTTTTACCCTTTGGGTGGCTGTACTTAGTGTGTGTGGAGTGCTGAAGCAGCAGAGTAGCAGAGCAAGACAGTCAAGTTATCAGCTCCTTCTATTTCACACAGAGCTCAGGAAACATATGTACTTTAAGTATTAGCAGAGCATGTCACTCAGGAAGTTAAACATGTGAAGCATTATGTGTACTTTATGTTAAGATTATATTATCACTATATGTTCCCACTATATGTTAGCATTGAGCAAACAGTAAAAGCCTTAATTTTTCACGTATCACGATATATTGCTGATTTTTTGGCACACCCCTATTTCTAACAACATTTCAACATTACACAGCATTATGTTATCACAGCTGTGCAGAAAAGTAGCATTTTTATCAAATCCAAATCTAGTATCAACTGTCCTCAGTATATAAAATCCTTTATAATCCCTTATTAATATTTTATCATTAAGCTTTCAACAAAAAAGTTCTAGATAACTTCGCCAAACATTGCACCATAATTTATAAAAAGTGTCTGACAACTTGAAATAACAGGTGTAGTCTTTGTACTTTCTGCACCTTATTTTTTTAAGTTTCAAGTTAGTGTACATACATTTGGGGCAGCATTAGCTGTTGGGACTTGGCTTGGTAACAGGTAGCTTGCCAGAATGAGTCCAGCATGGCTCGTTGCTGAAGGTGCTCCTAGGCAAAGCCCTGAACCCCTAACTGCTCCCCCAGTGCTGCACAATGGCAGCCCACTGCTCCTTATTAGGATGGGTTAAATGCAGAGAACAAATTTCCCCTTCCCCAATTCTTTTAAATAATTTCCCATCAGGGATCGATAAAGTATTTCTGATTCTGATATACTGCAAACGTGCTTGTCAGAGGCCAACCTTCTCAAATGTTAATGTTGTCCAAACTGAAGCAGCTGAACATGAAGAATTAAATACAGCAAAACATGTTTTTAAATCAAATTAAAAGATTAAAAAGTAAGTACACATTCATTTCCATCTTTTGTTACCTGGCCGTTTCCAATACCTTGGGATATGGAAACATTTTGTTAAGTAATAATGGAAGAATCAAAAGGTTGGCTAGTATTTGATGCCTATTTCAACGGCAAATTTGTTTACATGGGTGCTTAAAGGAAGCTTCCTCCTCCTGTGTGTCCCCAGCATAAGACCGCAGGAGTCATTTTGTATCTGCTGTCTTTATGAGTGATGGCTGAACATCTTTACTTTGAACTTGTCAGTCAGTGTATGATAATACTGCGTGTTGCAGTATACACAGTTGGTCTTGAGCAAATTAGTTTGAGTTTACTCTCCACCAGGCAGTAGGCTATCGTCTGTTTATTTTGCCTTGTGTTTCTTTTACATATTTTCTTAATGCCTGTCTGTCTTATTTTAGTCACAAGGATCAATCTCCCCCACTCCTTCAACCCCTCTGCCTGCCTCTGTAAATGTATTGTTTTGTGTTGGATGCATGTCATGGATTGTGAAGTGTTGTATGGTGGAGTAAAGATAAGGTGTGTGGTAACTAAGGTGGAGTTAAAATTGGAGGGTAGTTGTGACACAGGCACCCCACAACTGTCAGGTAGTGGAGCCTCCCATCGTGCCCCTCCCACCCCCCAAGCCCTCTGTTTCTAATGTGTAATTAAAATTGAGGGGCGGCCAGTGGGGGAGGAAGAAGGGCGAAGCCGCAATAAAGCAGCCCCACCCACCAAACACCCTGCAGCCTGCCTGCCCCCCAGAGTCCTAAGGGTGTATGTTGTGAGACATGACCAAAGGGGGAAAGG
>NW_025741762.1:0-22263 GCF_021292245.1 Micropterus dolomieu
ATGTCAATTTTTAGAGTTGTTAATTCTGTCCAGTGCCTTTTTTGTTTCTCTGACATTATTCCAGCTCTTCTGTTTTTCTATTTCATTTCAGTCTTCTGTCAGGCAGCCTAGTGGTTACCAGACCTTGTTTTCTAGAAAATATGCCTGATATGGTGCAATATGTTGATAAGAGGATGATTGATGTTGTTAATTACGAGACCGTAAGTGTGCACTTTCATTCATTTTGGGCTGAATGAATAGACCATTTCTGTTCTAATGTGACAATCCTTCTGCTGCTCTGTGCATTTCTAAAAGCCTTTAGGAATTGAGGGGATTGTGTTTCTCTTGTTTTCGCTCGAGGGAAGATTATCATCTTACTGGGAAGTTTTCAAGGACAAGGATCCACCTACTGCCAAAACACTGCAAGAGCACAAAAGATGTTTTAAAATGCAAATGTCAAAATAAATGTTTTCCACATTTGAGTATATGTAATTTGTGCTCAAATCCTTCAGTGCTTCAAACTAGTGTAATGTTCATAAATCAGGCGGAAACTTTGGTAATAAAGAAACGTTTGTTTTGACCAAATATTACAGGGTCAGTGTAATGAGAAAATACATGTTGGCATCACAGTGAAGTAAAAAAAAAATATATATATATATATATATCCGTATCGGCATAAAACTGAAACTGTTATCATCAACTTCAGTGATGAATATCCCCTTATAATAATCGCAGGCGGTAATTATGAACTGTTGTTTGCAGCCACATCTGCTGGCCTCCAGGTCGACAGTCCTCCAGTGAGTGTTCCTCAGGTGTTGTGTGTGTTTGTCAGGTGTGCATCGTGTTGCAGGAAGCAGTTCCACTCTGTTAATTAGCAGTCTGACAGCAGACAGATGATGCAGCATCTGTTGACGTCTAATTCTGGCAACCGGCAGCGCTTGAGGAAGCAGCAGCCGGTAGCTTCTTTAAACTTCGCTACACCCTTTTTGTTTGTTTTATCTGTTTTTTCCGGCTTTATTGCCAAAACATGCGTTACCTCTGACATAAATACAGTCGTTGGAAGATGAAGACGGGGTTTTTGGATTAAAATGCAGCAGACCACGATCCACGTGGCCCAAACAACCGGACCAAGTGCCACAGTTCCCAGCTCGGACTTTCTGCTCCTAAAGATCCGATCTGGACAAAAGAGGACTCATGTTGACCGAACAGCAGAATTCAGAGACTGTTGTGCCCACATCGTTGCAGAGACCTGCCCCATCAACATCCCGGGTAAAGCGCTCGGCAGGCGGTCCATGTTCCAAGCTGTCGGAGCAAGACTCTGGCAAGATGAGAGGAGGTGGACTCAAGATGCACTCAGTCAAGATGCACTCTGTTTCCCAAATGTCAGACTGTTTATTGTGAAGATGAAACTTTAATATTATCATCTGGTTGCTGCTGTTCACCCCAGATGCAACTTCAAAAAATGCATTGTGGAATGTTCGGGAGTTTATACGTGTGTGTGTATATGTATATAAATAACTGTGTGTGTATATTGTTTTATTTCATATGTTACCATATTTTAATATAGACCTACTCTTAATTATATGTTTACATCTTATTCTATCTTAATTTCGTTTCGTTATGCAGCCTTGTACTGTATAATGACTAATAAACAACCTTGTAATTATACACACACAACACACACAGTCAGCTTGTGTTTGATTTAATAACATGTACTGTGTTAGACTCACACTGCTGTCGTTATGTATTTTACAAGATTTTCAGCAGCAGACTGAGAAACACTGAGACGCTTTACTCATCTGAGTACAAATCTGCTGCTCCTGACGGAGGGTGCCGTGATGTTAATTTTTGCCTGCATCAGTCAGACTTATTTCTGGACACGTTTTCCCAGGAGTCGGTGTTTGTACTCGCACTGCAGTCATTAGGAAGTGCAAATCAGAAAGAGTGAAAATGGGTTATTCCCACAGTGCGGCCTGACGTTTTCAGCGGCGCATTTGAAATTAATATTCTTTTGTCAGCGACACAAAAAGGCAACAGCCACTCCAGTAGCCCCGTGAGGCTGTGATTTTCTTTACTCTACTAAATTTGGCTTTTTCCATGAGTAGGGGGAATAATGTAGTTTAATTTAAAGTTTGAGTGTGAGTCCAGAGGAAAGGTTTGTTCTATGCACAGGGTCCATTTTGGGACTGAGACTCCTCAGGCTCAGCTTTATACAATCAGGTTTCTGTTGACTTCATTATTGTTTTTATGTTTATCTAGGGTAGAATCTCAGTCATGTTTTCATGCAAATGAATTGCAGCTTTTAGGCATTAAAAGAGCGGCCCTCAACCCTGTAAAGCTCCTCAGTTGAGCGGAAGCTTCAGTAACAAACAAGTCTTGTGATTTGTTAACCTGAGTCTGTTTCCGTAGCATTTTATCACCTTTTTATTTGTATTGAAACATCAAACGCATTCAGAGTATGCTCTTGTTTTCAAGAGGCCGGTCTGTGGGCAAGATACTGAATGGGATTAGTTTTTATGACATGTTTGTAAACCCCTTTTGAAAGCATACAATGACCCTGTACAAGTTGAGTCCATTTGTCTTGATCAAGCAATTTAAAAGTGTTATATTACCAACATCAAAGGCAAGGTAATGTGGTCTGAGTTGTAAAGATCGTTCTTGGCTCAGAGATTGAGGAAGAAGATTTAAGGAGCTGAATGTACCAGCACTCAGGTGCACGATGGATGACTTCACTGGCAAATAGTTTTGATTAATGTGTCATGGGTTCATTGACCAGCTGCAAGATCTAAGGTCTGCTCGGCTGTGAAAATGGGTGAATTTATTTTTTTAGTGGGGATACACGAGTGCCTTTATAATTAGGCTAAGAATCAATGTTGATTTTAAAAGATGGCCGTTCTGATTCAGAGATTAAATGTTTTTGTTTACATGTGTATAATCTGCACATTAGTAGAATAATAATAATTTTTAATGGATGAAATGCTCCAAACAGTGATGCAGCACTCTCAAATCCTCTCATTTAGATTCCATGAGACAGAAATGCATTAATCTAAACTCAGGGGACATTTCCATATGTTTTGCTTTAAGCTGTTCTCCAAAACATCTCATTATCATTATTTTTCTTTTCTTTTCTTTCCACCAAAGTTATACAAAAGTGAATAATCTTTAGGAAGTTAAATTAAAAAGGATTTAAAATGGGGAGTGAATTGTATCCTTGTATCAATAATTCACTCATCATAGCTGTGAGTTTTTAATTTGCGCTGGATTCTCAGTTGATTTCATGATGAAGGCTGACTATGAATTCAGAAAACACAAGTGTGATGTGAAATGTGAGAGCAGCGGGCTTTGAATGCAGATTAGTTTAAACACAGCTTTAGCTTGAGCTGTAAGAGTAACTCTGGAACTGTAAACGTCTTTATCTGCAAAATCTTTTAACCAAGATTGAAGCCTTTGTTGATGGTGGTGTTATTTTTGACATAATTTGCTGTGTGTGTGTGATACAGCCATCTTTAGCTTAGTAAACATCAAGTACAATAGTAGATAAATACTCATTGAATTAATAAAATCACACGTGGCCATATATATACGGATCTGGAAGTTTTCGGTTCTTGAATTGCCGTCTCTAATTAGTAATATCTTTCTTATCCATACAACTTGAATGATGCACTTAATGTTAATTTTCTCTGCTCAAGTACAGATGGTGCACCAAATGAAGTGCCAAGTTTAGTGTGAAACTAAATAGGTGCAATAGAAGTCAATGTTTACTTATGATCAAACTTGTGTTTAGCTGGTGGAACAGGCTTCAGGTCTTCCAGTTTCATAGACTGGGGGGAAACAAAGTGCTTTTAATTTTGCCTTTACTCCTTCCATTACTCAAGATGTTGGTATTCAGATCCACGTCCAGAGAATTTTTTATACACACACTGGACTTGAACTGGAATGGACTTTAGACAGACAGGTCAGACTCCACTTGAAGGTCCATGTATAGGTGTATTTCCATCCACCTGTGGTTTTGTGCATTTTCATAAAAGAGACCTGTGCGGAAAAAACGGAAATTCTGAAAGTTGGTTTATCGATAAAAGCAGAATATTAAAGATAAAGCTTCTGCTCCACCGAAGAGAAAAATGGCGGTAGATGAAAACATCAGCTTTATGTGGAGTGATGACAAAACTGTAACCTTCCTCAAATGAACAAATGAAGCGAACATAAAGGTCATATCTACGTCACATTTCTATATTTTGTTTGTTTGAAGTTTGACTGGAGCTCTTTAAATCTATCTTGTTGCACCATCTCTTCTTTAATGGTTTAATGGCAACTAATAGATTACTGTTAATCTTGGTGCAGTCTACATATCTCATAAAGTAGTGGGTTCAAACACACAATCACATTTTCTTTTGCAGATTTTCTGGAAATTGACTGAAAATTTGCTTCAAATTTGGACGCAAACTTTAAACTGAATGTTTGTCTCAGTAGTCTTAAAGAGAGGGAAGTGGGTGATATTTGTTTTTCTGTGTGCAACTAGAGTTGGCCAATAAAACAATAATGATAGTTACTGTGATATAATCTTTTTTCAGTAACAATCCAACAAATGTTCAATACATGTTTTGATTTAATTCATTTGAATCTTGAATGAATTTTTCTATTAAGATGTGTATTTTGCTGAGGAAAAGGGGCTGAATAAAGATTTTACTTTTGAATGTTCTACCTCAGATTTGTTAATCGATCCACTGTTTGGCATCAAGTATTTGTTCTGACCATAAAGAAAAGTTTAAAACCACATTAGGTAGGTAGGTAGGTTTATTAGGGTGTCCGCGGGGTCTTAAAAAGTCTTAAAAGGTAATAAATAAATATTTCGAAAATTTAAGGCAATTTTAATCGTCCAAAACATAGTCGGAGTGACGATCAGTAGTAACGGGATTAACCCGGTTGGCCGGTCGCTCTGCGGCCACTTTAAACAGCCCCGTTTCTGGGAAAAACGAGAGCGAGATGCGCCGGCAGCAGCTGAATCGGTGATTCAACTTTTCATAAAGCCGATGCGCTTGTCAGTGTCACTTTTTGTGAACAAATCAATCACAGCCTGGGTGGAGCGGGATTTAAAAAAAAAAAAAAAAAGCTTGATGTGCTGCAACAAACTTCATAAATGTTGAACTCATAGTTCTGCATAAACAGACTGATTATTGACGAGTTAGTAGCCCAAAATCAAGGTTGGAGACTTTTTTTCTTAATGAACAGTACAATACATTAATGAATAAAAAAACAACCCCACACTGAAACAGCTGTAATTTGAATTAATACTGTATTCTACTAGTGGTAAGTTATATTCTATTGTATGAAATTATATTGAATTTAGTAACATAATGAATATATTAATATCAAACTTGCAGTTTACTATTAAATTAAAAATAAACTTTAAATTTTTTGTTCAACTAATCCTGTCATTTAGACTAGTTCCTCCTCCAGGTTGTGCCTGTACTACAGCGCCTACACTACTTACCTTATTCATCCCTCAGTTTATTCTCTTCATCTTTGTTCCCTCCTGGCCTATTTGAATTTTGTTGTATTGATCAAGTGGACGGTGAAAGTTCTCACACACATCATTGCAGGCAAGCTCACATTATCTAGTTTAAACTAGCTGAAACACAAAATCAGTGTTTCACATGATATGCTGTAATATTGCGTACATAAACGTCATAGCTTATGTAAGACAGTTGCTTTTCGCAGGAAATCTGACCAGTCCTTCACATAGAAAACTGTTGGCCCATACAGGCTGTTATATGCAACTGAGAAAGTTGGTGAATGCCTCAATTTTTAGGTGGCGTTACAACCTTATGACATATAGGCAATAAATATGTTATAAATATACTTTAATTCCTTTTAAAACCTCAAATGTCCGTTTTAAAGGTGTGTGTGGCTGATTTAAGTGGTTACAGCTCAAAGTGGCGCCGCAGTCTTAAAATATGTTGAAAAGGTCTTGAAAATGTATTGAATTTTACTGCAGGATTCCTGTGTATATATACTCTGTTTATTGTCTTAATATAACAAGTTGTAGAGTGAAATTGAGTTTTGTGACTCCCCTCTGCTACATAGCAGACAATACATACATTAATACAGAATCAATTATAAAAATGGTAAACAGAGAGAGGGCTACAGCTAACGATGATTTTAGTATTCGAAGCTTCTATAGATTATTTCAACGATTCATCGATGCGTCGTTTAAGAAGTACTTTTGCTTGGCGGCTAAAATTGCTGTTGCTATTACCTTGTCTGTGGTCTGCTGACAGAACACCGGCTGCTTTCTGATCAGGTGCCATCGTGCTGTTGCAGAGGCGACAAAAGTTTTGTTTTATGGTGGACGGACGGTAACTTTACAGAGCTGTTGTTTTCTTTAGCTTGAAATAATCCCATAGCTTGGACACCTTTTTCTGTATCCATCGCCGTTTTCTCTCTCTTCCTCCACTTTGCAAACAGCTCCATCATAATTACGTCCTGTTCACAGCGTAAACGCGATGTGCGACAGTAATAGATGTCCCCCGCGAAACACTGTGCTGTATAGTTACATGGATTAAACGAAGCATCGATGCAAAGAATTTGTGTCGAAGCATTTTATGAATTACTTTTATGGATTTAATCGCTGAATCGTTTCAGCCCTAAACAGAAATAAACTATCATAGCTGGAGCAGGGCTGAGGATGAGTTGGAGTTTAAGAGTCTGAAAGCTTGTGTTAACATTTTTGGTCAGATCGCGCAGCCCTAGTCACAGTCGAGAAGAAGGACCCTGATGTTTTGTTATTCACGGTCATTGTTAATAGCATTTAAGGCTCCACAGCACAGTGGTAATTGTGTTGTATTGATAAAATTTATTGTATTGTAAAATTTCCTTCCACTGGGTTCCCGTGTCACTTGCTGGATGAATTTTGTTGGTAAGTGATACGGCTCACTGAGTGGAAGGGATTTATTTCATGTTATTGAGCATTCAGAAGCAGAAGGAAGCATCAAATCCTCGTGTGAATATAACGACAGAAATCTCTGGAAGTCAGAGGCTTTGATTTTCAGACAGCTGGTTTCCTCTGCTGAAGGAAGGAAGGACGCTAAAATCTCTTGTTATGGATGTTTTTTTTCCTTCTTTCATAGCGAGAAAGAAAAATGTTCAGAGCAAAGAGAGGGGAGGGGACTTTGGGAGTAAGTAAAGGTGAGTTGAATGAAGGAGATGGTACATAGTTTTGTCTTGCCACCATTAGTCAATTGATTAGTCAATTACTGGACTAGTCAATTGAAAAAAAATTGAATCAACTATTTTGATAATTGAAAATCACACACTTGAACACTTGATTACAATTTCTCAAATGTAAGAATTTGGTGCTTTTCTTGGTCTTACATTAGCAAATTGAATATTTTGGGGTTTGACTTGTTGCTCAGACAAAACACATTTGATGATCTCACCTGTTTATAGAACAAATCATTGCTCAATTAATTGTTAATATAAGTTGGCTCCAACCCCAAGTCTTTTTGGTTGGCAACAGTGAGAGATAATCAGCTGGTAGTTGGAGGTCCTTGTCCTTGCGGGTAAAGTAGTAAAAGTAAATCATGTTGAGCCCCAGGTGCTGTGGTCAGTCAGTGAAGAGCAGGGCCTGGTCTGGGTGTGTTTGGGAAGGAGCTTTTGACTCCTGGTTCCTAAAATACACCCTGACCTTTTCACAGTGACTGGTGGTTCAGAGAGGTTTGATTCTGTCCAGGCTGCTGCTGCATGTTTGTTTTGAAAGAGCGCACACACACACTCACTCACTCACTCACACACTCACTCACTCACTCACTATCGGCATCTCTCTGGTTATTTTCCCCAAACTTGGTAGAAAAGTTTGTGCATTTATCTGCTTGCGCCTCACACAGGTTTCAGGACTCAGCAGAGTAATCTTTTGCTATAAGCGATCTACTCCTGTAATTGGTCTCTGGCCCAGATTGCACTCTGCTCTGGTGACACACTTATCCTGAGTCTCCCCAGGGTGCTCAACACACCAACTTGTCTACTACTTCTCTACTGCTCTCTGACCAATTAAAGTCAGACTGTTGACCTTTCCAGGATGTGATATTACTGAATCTCTCAATGTAATACAGACACATGCACTCCTGCAGAAAAACTTGATCATTCATGTGGATTTTTGTTTGTCACCTGATGAATTTAAGTGCAGTATTCTCTCTCTCTCTCATGAAGGAAATATCTGTCTCTTTCACTGCCAAATGCTCCGCTATGTTCAGGCAGCTTCATCTTTCTTTGTACAGACACACACTTTACAGTCTTAAATGTGCAAAATTATTATTTTTAAGAACATATCTAGGCTAAGATTCTGGCCAAGATACTTCACAACTCCTTGATGCTTGATAAAGGTGTTGGAAACTCATTTTGGTCAAAAAGCATTTAAATTCAAGCAAGAAACTTGTTGAGATGCTGCATGTTGGCACTTTTGTGATGACATTATTAATGTGGTGGCTGATGAAAGGCAAAACGGATCATTTTAAAGCCATACCTTCTACATGCCTTATTGTTTCACATAGGCATTTTCTTCTTTATTAAATAACTGGTGTGACGAGGCCGAAATGATAAACGTCATGCATGTTCACGGTTGGACTTGAGCCCAGCATGTTGTTGAGATGACCTTCACATGTCCAGTGTGGGTTGAGCAGGTGAGGGTGAAGGTGCCGTGTGTGTGGTGGCGTAAATAAGAGGCGACTGCGGACACTTAAAATCCAACCTCAGCAGTTAATGAGCGAACGTTTGATGTGTTTTAATGTTGTTGTTTTTTTTCTTTTCAGAAACCCTGGAGACCTCGCCGCTGACTACAGCCCAGATAAGATATGGTGAGAGATTAAAACACACACACACACACACACACACACACACACACACACACACACACACACACACACACACACACACACACACACACACACTCTCTCTCTGTAATCCTCTATATTTTGGAAATAAATTGCAACCTGAAATCCTCCATCAGTGTTGCTATGTCAGCAGTTCTGGCTTCAGACAGTTTACTTTTTAATAAGTACTTTGAGTTGTTGATCCCTGGAAATCAAAGCCGTCTGTGTTACTGACCAGACTGTAATTAGCTTTATTGATTTTTACTTGTCAATCATTCCATCAGCAGTTTGTTCTGTGAAGTCTGAACCTCAGTTCAATAACTGACCTCCCAGTCAGTTTAAAGCTGACGTTTATATTGATTGATAAACTACGGAAGCGTGACGGCATTCAGTTAATTAAGTTAATTGGGGCGTTATAATTCTCTTGTTTTTTTTGTTTTTTCTAAATGTTTTTAAGTAATGTAATGCAGCTTTTACTTGTCATACCGGACACAGGAAATAAAAGCACCGACTAAAATAGAGGAAATACTTTATTATCCCATAAGCTGTGTATAAAAGAAGATCAGAACAAGTGAGCCGCAGCATTGAACAAACCCTCTTTTCTTAGCCACACTCGCAGTGGATGTATGGCAGCACATTTAAACAACAAGGCAATTCAAAGTGCACCAAGATTCGAATAGGACTAACAGTTATTTGAGGGCCCCTTCAAATAAGTTCCTTTCACAAATAAGAAAAGAAGTAATTAAAATACATTTTGGTGTGTTTAATTTATTAATTTACTTGTCAAGTTGATGAATGTGCTCTGTGCAGGACAAAAAGACAAACTTTAATTTTAAATTTCAGATTATCTGTTCATCCTTCCAGTGTTGTTTATTTGCTTCTCTCTCTGTTTTTGATTGCAGTTTTGTTCCACAACGCCCTCCCCTTTGTTGGATTTGGTTTCCTTGATAATGCCATCATGATTGCAGCAGTAAGTGGATTTCGTTACGAAGTGACGAAGTTTAATTTGACTGGAATTACTTATCCTCCTTTGTGGTGACACTGAGTCTGGATGAACACCTCACCTTATTATTTTCTCTTCTCCAGGGAACACAGATTGAGCTCTCTATCGGAGTCACTCTGGGGATCTCCACCATGGCGGGTAAGAACATGTAGAGAAACACACCAGGCAGTCTTTTTGTTGGCTAATTCTCCATTCCATTTATAATTAATCGATTAGTTGATCAACAGAGAATCAAGCATCAACAGTCCTGATTGGATATATTTTTTAAAAATTAACATACACTGGTTTCATCTTCTCTAATATAATGATACACATGTTGACTCTCAGCTTGTAGCAAATGTTCATTTAAAGATAGTGTTACCTTGAATTTAGCGGAGAGTTAACGGGTGGTGCTCCCGTAGGTGGGATATCATATTGCCTACGCCATGTTTTTAACGGGGGAAAATGTTCGGGGGTTCGCCTACTTCGGCCATTCTGCACACAGGTCACAAATATCAAATTTCTTGATATTACCTGATTTTTCTTGGATTACTTGAAACTGGTAACCAGCCCATGCCTTGATGGGACGTGTGTAACACCTGGATGAGAGCTTAATACGTCACTGCCCCCCTCAAAGGTTATTCCCCACTGTTTGTCATCATGACTCTTTGCCACTGGCATAATAAATCCAAAGCTTTGTGTGGAGCCGGATGTATTCACAGATGTGTTTTGTACTAAACACTATTGTTGGCAAAGGAGGGACGGGCAGTTCTTTCATTGCTGGTGATATTGAGTTTGACTGAGTGAGGGCGTGCGAGAGGAGTTGGAGCGTCCTCCTGGCTCTGATTAGTGGTTTTGAGCTGGGAGCGCTGGATTCTTGCCAATGGCATTAGGAGCTACCAGGAGGTACCAGATTCTTTTAACAGATTATTTGTCTCATGTACTACTGTCAGGATATAGTGACAGTTTCAGCAAATATGACGTTATTTTTTTTATAAAAATTACCTACTGCTGCTTTAACACACATTATTGTTGTTGTTATTTCATTCATATTTCTGCAGGTGACTACATCATATTTTAAAGCTTACTTTCTCTGGTTCCAGCCTCTTAAATGTAAGGAATTGCTGCCATTGTTTTTTATATTTGTAAACTGAATATCTTTTGGGTTTTGGGACTGTTGGTGTTGAGATGTCTTCTTGGACTGGAAATTTATATTGGGCATTTTCACCATTTGGTAACATTTTTATAGACTAAATGGTAAATCAAGATAATAATGGATAATGACACAGCTGTAGACTTATTACACCTGTATGTCAGTTAATTCCCCCCGAAATATTTATTTGAATCCAAAACGTTTTAGTTTGTGAACGGTGGTCGTTAATTTTTTTTTTGGAATTGGCACAATAAAAATTCCAACTAGCTAATTATATTATAACCGATTATTGAACCGCCTGCTGATAGTTGTGAAAATATCTGTTGTTTTACTAAAATATTACCTCCACAATTCATCAATCAAGGTAATTTTTTTGCAGTTCTGAGTTTAAGATCAAACTTGATTCGTGGACAGAAATCCCATTTTTCTTGAGAAAAGAGTGATATGAGAGCAGTATACTCTCAGGAAGTAATCCTTTTTAAAATAGGGGAAACCCTTCAACCCACACAGCAGCAAATTTATTAGTTTCATAGTTTGGGCTTCACACCAGAAACAAACACCTTCTTCTATCCTTCGTCCAACAGGAGGTGGTGTGGGCATCCTTTATAAAAGATCTTATCACCACGCCATAAAGGTGTTATTGCTTTTATTCAGGCTGCCACTAAGTCACACGGTACATGTAGTGTCTGAAAGCGATGCCACCACTTCCATCATGAAAGACTTTTGTTACTTATAGCCATTAACGCCACTAGTTGTTTACTGAAATAAAACTCGCAGCTCATCAGTTGTCCTCGTTGTTGTTGCAGTTCTTTGCAAAACAGCCCGTCTGTCGTCACGGCTGCCGTTCTGGGTCTCAGTTGTGGTCTTTCTTGCGCTGTGAAAACCATACAGGAGCTGGAGCTCGCCTTCCCTAGATTATTCTGTTTCCATGGATACTTGGCTCCAGTTTCCTCTGCAAAGTGCAAATCAGAGGCTGGAGACGGGCTCTAGATCAGTGGTTCTGCTCTGGCGCGTTTATCCATCCAGGCGCTGCGTTATATTTGTTTCATCATCATTCATCCTCCAGGGATGCTCAGCTAGTTTGCTGATTCCATATATTTATTTTGAGTTTAAGGGGAGACCTTTCTCAGCGTTTATTGCTGACTCCTATTTCATCTCGCTGCACTTCACTGTCACACGCAATCAATGTCAGAGCTGCTGCTGAAATGAGGCATGATTGTACCGCTGCCTTATCTTAGCTGTGTTATGCTGTTTTATGAAGGAAGCTCAGAAGAAGATATCCATCTGGAGTTTTTGTTCCCGCGGGAAACACTGTGTATTCGGCTTCAAGCATCGCCGCTTTTAATGCCTCCAGAGATTCGCTGAAGGCAAAACAAACACATCTTAACACCTTTTTAGAGTTTAAATCGCCGTGAACAAATCTTCTTTCTACCACATTGTCAGCAATCCCGTGTGAAAATCCATCCACAGCCTGAATTATTAATAGCTGCCAAGTATTGTTGATGGAGTACATTAACGGGAAATGTTATGAAGCTCCTTTTGCTGACAGTAAAACCATGAAGGCAGATGGAGAAAGAAGCTGAGTAGTCTTGGTGGTTTTCCAAAGGGGCTCTGTAATCTGTTAAAAAAGAAAAACTTTCACACCTTCTCTCACTCCTACTGACTCTCATCTTTTATTTTGCTGCTTTGCTCTATTGTTTGGACTCCCCTCTCTTTTTGAATATACAGAGAGGAATGTGGGCCACTTGGCACTGTGTGCAGTTTATATATTTTCACGGATTTGTTCTGGTTGTCATGTGTGGGTGAGCTTAAGTTTTTCACAAATGGGGGCATGGTGGAGGGACGACACAGGCCCTGATGATGGGTTACAGCCTTAACACGAGCCACTTATTAGTCCCATTACATTTTAATCTCAATCATCTATATTTGGACACTTATCTGGGTCCAGCATGCAGAGACAACAAGGTAGCCCAGGGATATTTATATCCGGCCGTGTCCTCCAGCTCTTCCTGGGGAATCCTGAGGCTTTCCAAAATGAGTAATACCACCATCTTGTTCTGGTTCTTCCTCGAGGTCCCCTTCCAGCTGGATGTTGCCTTGAAAACCTGTCAAGGGAGGCATCCTTATCAGATGTCTGAACCACTTCACCGGGATCCTTTCACTGAGCTCATTTTGGGATGTCTAAGCTACTCAGAAGTGACAGTATGCTTGAAATGAACTAGTCTGAAGGCTCAAGTGTTTTTATGGTTGTGAAAAATGAGAGGCTGTCACAAAGAGGGGCGAGATGTGATATGTTTAAATGGGTATAGCAGTGCGTTGTTGTGTACGCACGTACAGTGATGGAAGCAATTGCGTTAAAAATGAGCGCCTGAGCGAGACGTTTGAAGCTTTGCTGACTTTCTCATTTCAACACACCTGCTCAATCGCTGCATGAATTGGGCGTGAAATGAATGCCAGAATTGTTGGTTTGGGAAAGTTGCAGAAATTATTAAAGGCCAGCCCATTTCCGACATCAGAAAGGTGGCAGGGGGACTCTTGACTGTGAACTTAAATCTGTCCCAGATAAGAAATCAACATGCCAAGCTGCAGAGTTCCTTCAGGGGGTTTGGTCACAAAAATCCCAGAGGAACATTAAATTGATCGACAGAAGATTGTTGTAAAAGATTGTCTGTCTGTGATTCAGTTTGAATTAAACCTCAAGATTGTGATATGAGGACAATTTCAGGTTTACCAGAGATAGGAAGAGAGTTCCCTTAGGCCTCGAAGATCCCAGATAACTTTTGAAATCTGATAATGAATGGATGAAGTATTTTCTTTACCCTTGCCTTGGCTCTCTCAGGAAAGAGAAAGAGAGAGCTACAGTTTTAAAACCACATTATTTCACCCCAAAACATGGAACACTTAAAAGTCAGGAAACTCCTTCATTAAATGTAATGCATTTTTTTTTTTTTTTTTTCTGTGTGTGTGTTTCATCAGAGAACGGTAGAAATCAAAGTGTTTCCCTCTTTGTGTTTTTGCAGCTGCGGCTCTGGGGAACCTGGTTTCAGACTTGGCAGGTCTCGGGTAAGCAGCTTCACAAACTGTTTGAGGATTCATTTTTATTTTGAGGCAGACTTGTGAAGCCTATTGAAGACGTTGCAGGTTAAAACAGCTCAAGGTGCAGCCTGCTGAGTTTTTAAATTAAAATCCTGAATTAATGACCTGAGGATTCTTTTTCTTTTTTTTTTCTCCTTGTAGTTTAAAAGGAAGTCATAAACTGCTTTTACTTTTCCTGTCTTATAGCCCCTATTATTTAATTCCCAGGCTTTTTCACATGAATTCAATTGTACTATATTTTGGTGTGAGTGTGTGTGTGTGTGTGTGTGTGTGTGTGTGTGTGTGTGTGTGTGTGTGTGTGTGTGTGTGTGTGTGTGTGTTTGAGTGCTTTGTCCTTCTATCTTCAACCTGGAGACATTTTTGTTAATGATTAGTTTTTGATTAGGAAGGTTAGATGGAACAAACACACATAAACACAGGAATATGTTTGCTTTATCTTTACATACTTATGAGAACCAGTTGGAGTTTTAGACCTTTGGTGTGAGACACGTTTTTTAAAAGTAATGTACTTTTTATAATTAAGTTAAGGATTAGGATATCATTAAATTTAAGAGATGGGATCGTTAAAAAATGTCCATATAAAGTGTGTGTGTGTGTGTGTGTAGTCTTGCAGGTTATGTGGAGGCTCTGGCTTCCAAACTGGGGATGCAGGTTCCAGATCTGACGCCCAAACAGGTGGACATGTGGCAGACCAGGCTCAGCTCTCACATGGTGAGGTTTTGATATTTATATGAATTATTTTGGTGCATTTTATGCGGTTTTAATTGTATAACCAACCGTAGCAAGTTGACATATGGGAATGAAAATAAGAGATAAAATTTTATTTATGTGAAATATGTAATATCTCCAGTAGCAAGTTAACACCAAGCAGCATTCAGCAGTAGGGGGCGGGATGACACTATAGGAAACTGGAGCAGGAAAGAAAGGCTTCTGTTGGTGGAGGAGGCACATCAGAGAAAATATATAAAAAAAAATGAGAATCCACAGAAGAGGCATGGAAAGAAATTGCCGACATCAGCTGTCTGCAAAAAAGTGGAAGATTTAATCTTATCTGGAGATAACAGCTTAAAAGGAAGCAGCAGCTGAAGAGCCAAAACTACACTTTTGTGAAATGTACGTTTTGCCTCAGAAATCATAATATGGCTATATTTTTACCTTTATTTTAAAATATTTACCAGAAGGTGTGTGTCTCCTCTGTATGCCTGCCATGTGGGACCCTAACAGGCTACTATTTACCAACTTAACGGACTCCGGGCTCTCCTAATTCAAAGTATTTTTAAGTCCAAATGAAATATAATAAGTATGTTTTATTCCAGAGTTTGTGAGTAGAATAACAAGTGAAGGATTTTTACTTTCATCACAATAGTATGATTTCTTCTTCTCCTGCAGGGTAAAGCCATCGGGGTGTCCATCGGCTGTATTTTGGGGATGTTCCCGCTGTTTTTTCTGGGCGACGACGACGAGAAGGAGAAAGAAGCACAACCCTGCAGTGACAAAGAATCGCCTTCTTCCTAACGAGCCACTACAGCTTCACAACAATCACACCTACAGACTGGATACTGCTGATGTCAACTTGAAAGTATTTACAGTTGGGTGTTTCTCTCTGTGCTCCTGCTCAGGCAACGTTCCTACTTCTTTTAGTCTCTAAAGCAGTTTGTGTTAACTTTACTGTCTTATAATGATATTTAGCTCCATCACAACTTTAGCACTTTTAAGCTTCTTTTGATGCACCTTCAGGACATACCGTCTGTTAGTTCCGTATATCGATTTTAATGGGAGGTCTCACTCTTAAAATTTTGACGAGGGATGGGTGCTGTAAGGATCTTATCGTCATCGATTCTTCATATTAATCTTAACCTCTTTCTGGACTTCATTATTGACCTGTTTGATAGATTGTTGGTTATTTAAAGCTGAACAGCAGCTGCTTTGGCAACAACTGACAAGTAAGATTCTCTGAAGTAATTTGCTTTCGAGACATCATTATTAGGGGACATGTTTCCTGATGAGGGATGGTGTAATGATGACATTAGGTGGGTGGTGTAAGTAGAGAAAAGTCATAAAGTGAGCACCGCAATATGTGTTTATTTATATGGATGCACTTTAAAGTGGTGGTATTATGCTCATTTTTAGGTTCAAAATTGTATGTAGGGCTTGTACCTGAACAGGTTTACGTGGTTTAATTTTCAAAAAACACAATATTCTTTTTCATACTGCACATTGCTGCAGCTCCTCTTTTCACCCTGTGTTGAAGGCTTCGTTTTAGCTAAGGAGTGATGCATCTTGTCTCTAAATGATCTTTGTTAGGCGTTGCACATGCGCAGTTCCTAGTTGAGGACTACTAGCCAATCAGAAGCAGAGAAGGGTGTGAGTGAGAAGCCCGTAAACAGCTCAGATTTAGCTGAAGGCTACATGTTGCCGACCAGCTTGGCAACATGGACTGGAGCGAGAGTGTCAGAGCGGTGAGTTATTAATCTGTAACAAAAGTATCTTTCATCCGTAAAGTTTTAACTGAGCTCTGTCTCTACATCACAGGAACAACTTTATGTCCACTGACTGCCTGGAGGGTAGATAGTGTTTGGAGGGAGAGGAGAGCTGTGTGCTGCAGCTCGCTGTTTTTCCACCGGCGTTTTTGAGGGCGTGTCGGAGTAGCGGCTTGGCGAGCGTTGTGAAGCGCATATAGCTTTCATCCCTGTGACGTCACAGCTGGACTACAAACGAGCTGTTTTCAGGCAGTTCAGAGTTTTCTGTGGGAGATGGGAACTCCCTTTGGGCTTTTTCACTTTGCAAACATATTACATGCACAAAAGAGGTATATAACTCAATAAAGGAGAGGGGAAAAGCCAAAAAGCATCAAACCACTTCTTTAACACTGAGGTGCATCATGCTAAATGCGCTGGTGTTAGCACAAGAGCACATTTACCATCCACCTTTAAAACTGACAAAAAAAATCATTATGCATAGTAAAGCTGTAATGAAAATAAGAGAGACCACTTTGTTCTAACAGTTTTAAACAAACAGCAGTCAGACAAGTGTAAAACTCTACGAACTAATTAGTCAAGTTAATCTGTAAAGCTATAAATATCAGTTGAGTTCACACAATGCGTAAATCTCCCCGTATTTAACGGCATACCGATGTTTTAAAATCTGGCGTCTGTGGCGATATTCCCTCGCTTGGCAGCGATTGGTTTGCCAGGGCTGAAGGGGGAGCAGCCTTAGTGACAGAAGCATTCGGTCCCTCTCTCTTTGGCGGCTGCCTTCCAGTGTGGCTGTTCAGAACCGCAGTCACTTTTGATTTCCAGCGTGATCTGACGCATTCTGCTCCAGCATCTGAATCGGTATCACGGGAGAACTGCTGGATGGGTACAACCCTAACGAAGGCATAACCTAACTGGTGCTTTTGCCACTCTTATTTTCTCAATTTTGCAAATCTGACTGCATGTTTTGATCATCTTTTCCAGTCCTGGGCATTGATAAGAAGAATCGATGGTGTTGACGCTAAACTCTTCTTGCACAGCACAAATGCCTGTTGTGAACGCTGCCTGAGTAACTCCCAGGATGGGAAGTGCTCACCTGTCTAAACACCAACAGCTGGGGTTCTGTTTCTCCCTCTTTCAAACATCAGCTTCAGCTGCTGATTGCAAACGGGTATTAGACATCCTCTTCTTTCCCACAGAGGAGGTGTGAGTCCAAAAATCCATTTGCTAAATTCACTTGTTAACCAGCCAAGTTCCAGGTGAGATAGGTGATTGTTTCCCATCCTGAGAATGAAAACACAAACTGTACATACTTGACCGACTGTTTAGGTAGTTGGAACACTATTTCACATGTTTGATAGATTGTCTGTCTTTTTTTTTCTTTTCTTTTTCAAACTCAAGTTAATTGACAGAACTTCACATGGGTTTTATTTGGTTATTTTTCTTTGGCAGATACTTTATACATTTGAAGACTTCATCCAAAACACTATTTGTTCATTTTGGGTTAAAAAACAACAAATGTTTCTCATTACTTCAGCAGAAACTGAGCAGACCTTTGAGAGGCACATACAAAGTCACTGCACTTGAGGTATTGACATTTAGGGTCTAGTGGATCGTTAAACTTTAACCAAAAAATACCCCCCAAAAAAACTAAAATAAATAACAATAAATGTAAATACAAAGAAAAGAAACAGTGCCCACTGCTACCTCGATGGGAATAGTGTAGGTGTTTTGCATGAAGAACCGATGTAGCTCTGTAATCAGACTATTTATTTCCATATCGGATGTTTTTTTTAATATGCAGGAAGGCCTTAATGAAGGAAGCACTCACTGGTAAGGAATTGCATTTTGGGATTTTCAGTTTCGGGCTTTACACTGATGTTTGCTTTCCAAGGTCTTTCCATATCTTTGTTTTTGTGTCTGCACCATCTTTTTCTTTTCTTTTTTTTTACTTCTTTCTTTCTCACAGAGCCTTGACTTGGATCCCAGCCGTCTGTGTAATTAGTTTTTTAGCTTGAATTTCATCAGATTCGAAGCTCCAGATGGTCTGGATTTGCCACATACGAACATGCAGTCCAAAACCGTTTACACCATGACAAGTATTATTCATTATCCAGCATATATTCAAGGTGCTTCTTGTAATTTATTTTGAATCCATTTGATCCTTTTCTCTGCTGCATCCGAAGTCACCCCCTATTTAGTAGTGTCTAAATTAGTGCTGCAGCTACTATTTTCAATGTTAACTAATATGTGGATACACTTTATAGTTAATCAGTTGTTTCTCCTATAAAAACAAAAGGTAATCTGAATATTTCAACTTAGATAATGATAGAAAATGGTAATTCGTCACATTTAAGAAACTGGAACTTGAGAATATTTTCCATGTTTGATTTTAAAAAGTTATTTTCCTGATTGATTAAATGTTTCAGTACTACATTTTACAACATAAGCCCCTTTTCCACTGCATGGTACCAGCTCCACTCGCCTTTTTTTGGTTTTCCATTGTGGAAAGATTGTACCTGCTACCAGGTACTTTTTTTTTTTCGTATCACGAGGTTCCAAGCGAGCTGAGGCGATATTAAAAAAAACACAGTCAGCAGACTGCCGATTGGTCAGAGAGAATAATCACTGTGTCATCATTGCGCACGCCGGTCAGAAGCCAGCAACAGAACGTTTTATATTTTACAATTTTCGTACGTTATTTCTTCATTAAATCAACCTCCGAGAAGTTTTGAGGTGAGAAATCAGCTTTGTAGATTTCGAATATTGACAGTTTTACGAGAAGTGATGGCGGAACAAAAATGTGCTCGCAGAGCCCTCTGGTCCCGCCGTCACACAGACCGCTGCAGCAACAACGGCAGAGGAAAACACAGCTGCAAGGTTTTCATACCGCTTATCTGTCTTTACATTGTGAGGAATGTTCAAGCGTTTTAGGTTGTAGTGTCGAGGCTAGTTGAGCTGGCACTGGTAAAGGAAAAATGGCTATAGGGCTCTTAAAATTTCCCACAATGCAACGAAAAATAGTATTTATGACTACACTACTACTCACCATAGAGTCGGGATGAACAATATATTATTGGTTGAGAAGATTAACTTATAGTTAATATTCTGATAATGGAGGTTTCATACGTAGCCTTTTTACGATTTATACCTGAAACATGTTTTATCAGTAGGGAGACAGAGACTGCCGCTAATCAGCCTACATATATAAAGAATTAAATAAATTAAGGTTATGTTGTTGCACACAAGTTTACAATAATTAAATCTATCGTTTACTCGATGTACAATGAAAGTTCTCTGAACATTGATGTTGGGAAATAAACTGCTCAATATTAAAAGCTAGCTGCTTGTCCTCTTCACATCTCTGCAATTAAGAAGTTATATATCAGTTATTATCATATCAGCTCTGAAAGTCCACGTCAGTTAACTATAGCCATCATATAGCAACCAACAAACATGATCACTCCAGTAATCCTCTCCAGCAGATCCACAGGTCAGATAATGTATGGAAGGATAACGGATGCCTTGAAAAGTTTATAAACTCCCAGAACTTTATTTGCTGGAAAGGGGTGAAATGTTCATCTTTAGAGAGATGGGGACACTGAGCTGAGCTCTAAGCACAAATCGTACCACATCCTCAAATCAAAAGGAATTAAAGGCTTCAGGAGGAGAAAAGGTTGTAAACAGACAAAACCTCCGAGTTCAGACTCGCTGGTGACAGAAATGTTTGAATATTATTTAAGGAGTGTTTGGACTCAGCTGCAGAAGATATTTGGGTTTATTTGACTATCTCTAAAAACCTCAAAGGAATTTCTTTTTTTTTTTCTCATAAGAAGAGAGATTTCTTATGTTAATTAGAATGAGAACAATGGGCAATATGTGGTCAATGTATTAATGAGTAACTAATTAAGTAATAAATGATGTTTTAAGGATGCTGTTTGTTACTGTGGACAACCTGGACTTGGTTTTTGTATCATCTCATTTTTTACATCATGTTTTGTGTGTGTTATTTTTAAAGAGGATGAAGGTTTTCTTCATGGCTGTGTAGTGAGCAGATATTTATTTGTTTTTATTTCTCTCTACTCTTTGATATTTTGCAATTTTTTTTTCACAAGAAGAAAGGCCTTGAAGCATCTAAACAAAAGTATGTAATCTCATTAAGTCTCAGTTAAAGGAATGCTGTGTTGTGCTGCCATCTTGTGGACAATCCTAAACAGCAGCAGCTGTTGACCACCGATGTCTGTGCATGTATGTATGCGCTCTAAATCTGGTGGTGAAGGATTGAATATACAGTATGTATGCATTTTGCAAAATGTGCAATTTAAAATGAGATAATAAATGTGGGGAGTGTTTACCTCTACCGCTGTACTCTGAAGCTCTTTTTGTCTTCTCATTCCAGTCACTCCTGATTGAGGAAGGCTGAGGTTGTTCTGAGCAGCTCTAAGGTCAGATTGTGTGCGTCTGGATCTTACAGTCCCAAACCACTACTCAACTACACGGCCTTGTTCAATACAAAAGGTGTCTTAAAGGCTCTGAAAACAGATTCTTCTCAATCAGGCTGTGACTTTGAATGATGGCATCTAACATGAACACACTACTTTCTGCCGAAGTAAGAAATCTGTGCACCAATCAAGATTTGGCAACATTGGAATTGGAAACTTTTATTTGGTTTGTAATTAGTCCAAACCAAACTCATACAGTCCTGATGAGTTTTTACTAGAGGTTAGGGGTTTGTTTTATAATATGACATAGAAAAAAATACTGTGGAAATATTAATTACAGTGGGTACGGAAAGTATTCAGACCCCTTTAAATTTTTCACTCTTTGTTTCATTGCAGCCATTTTCCAAAAATCAAAAAAGTTCATTTTATTTCTCAGTAATGTACACTCAGCACCCCATCTTGACAGAAAAAAACAGAAATGTAGAAATTTTTGCAAATTTATTAAAAAAGAAGTATTCAGACCCTTTGCCGTGACACTCATATTTAACTCAGGTGCTGTCTATTTCTTCTGATCATCCTTGAGATGGTTCTACACCTTCATTTGAGTCCAGCTGTGTTTGATTATACTGATTGGACTTGATTAGGAAAGCCACACACCTGTCTATATAAGACCTTACAGCTCACAGTGCATGTCAGAGCAAATGAGAATCATGAGGTCAAAGGAACTGCCTGAAGAGCTCAGAGACAGAATTGTGGCAAGGCACAGATCTGGCCACGGTTACAAAAAAATTTCTGCTGCACTTAAGGTTCCTAAGAGCACAGCGACCTCCATAATCCTCAAATGGAAGACGTTTGGGACGACCAGAACCCTTCCTAGAGCTGGCCGTCCGGCCAAAGCTATCGGGGGAGAAGAGCCTTGGTGAGAGAGGTAAAGAAGAACCCAAAGGTCACTGTGGCTGAGCTCCAGAGATGCAGTCGGGAGATGGGAGAAAGTTGTAGTAAGTCAACCATCACTGCAGCAATCCACCAGTCGGGGCTTTATGGCAGAGTGGCCCGACGGAAGCCTCTCCTCAGTGCAAGACACATGAAAGCCCGCATGGAGTTTGCTAAAAAACACCTGAAGGACTCCAAGATGGTGATAAATAAGATCCTCTGGTCTGATGAGACCAAGATAGAACTTTTTGGCCTTAATTCTAAGCGGTATGTGTGGAGAAAACCAGGCACTGCTCATCACCTGTCCAATACAGTCTCAACAGTGAAGCATGGTGGTGGC